>NC_061498.1:16437974-16620474 GCF_022539355.2 Hippoglossus stenolepis
AAGAAGAAATTGAAAGTTGTTGTTCCTTTAGATCCACTGTTGTTGGGCGCCAAAGACCAGTGTAACATCAATCACAGGTACATATCACGGAGACTTTTCTTGACTGCCAAGAAAATGATAACTGTAAACTGGAAGGATTAATCAGTTGAATTATAAATTAATTCAACTGATATCGTGCCCTGGAGCAAGGCAACAGTGATTTTACTTATTCTGGTTCATTAGACCTGTGCTCAGGTTCAACTATGCCTTCATATGACTTTTTTCACAACAGTTTTGTAATGAAGCACATGGATCATTTCGGTGATGATTACAGAGCACCACCACCAAGAAACCAAATTCCGCTTTTTCTTTCAAAATCTTACAAACACACACACACACAAACAAAAATGTGGGCACCATTTAAATGGATAGATCCCAGTCTGTGTGTCAGTGAAGAAAACCTGCAACACTTTCTCCCTAGACGTTGATTACTTAAAAGGTTTTTCGGCATTGCATATTTTGGGAAAGTGTTCTTTTGTTCTGCCTCCAGTGGTTTTACTCCTCCACTGCAATATAAATAGATTCTCTCTCTAATGACTAACACAGGTGCTTCTTGTTCAGTCTGGTACATGTTAGGTTGAGGAGTCACTGCAGCCAATTTACAGGCACTAGACAAGGCAGACACAAGTGTTTGAACAGAGCATACAGGCTCCGATTGCAGTGTGGCAGACATGAGGAAACTCAAGAATCCCAAACTATAAAGTCAGTGCAGGAAAACGCAGGTGGAACTCAGGAACATGGACATGAACCAACAGGGAATTGAACACTAAACAGACGGACCAACAAAGAAGACTGGGGAGCACAGGAACTAAATAAGGGAAGTAGGGAGAATTAGGCACAGGTGAAACACATAAGGTCACGGCAGGCAATCATAAGCTGTGTCTCAATTCAGTGGCTGCATCCTTCACAGGCTGCATTCGAAGACCGATTGTGTCAGAGAGGTGCGACTGAGTTGTCCCACTTGCTCCAACAGGTGGATCCTTCCCTGCCCAGCCTATCCCACGATTCCTTGCGCTTCAGTGATGAACCGTTTTCCAAAGAGGTAATGAAGCCGGCATGCGATGAGACATCCAATGCTTTGGTGTCACGCTTCAACTCAACCGATCAGCTAACGGTACACAAAGGGCCGTTCGATCGGGAGAGACTTGATTCACGATTTCACAATGTTTATTTGACAAGTGCACAGAAGTGATGTGAATGTTGTAGTCTTTGGCATTTTAGACCCCCGAGGGACATCATCAGGAGTAGAAGGGGGTGAAGCAGAGCGTGGAACAGGAATTCCCCCCGGGGTCTAGGCTCAATCAGTCAATCAAATTTGTTTGGATGGCCCATATTCACAAACATTGCCCCATAGGGCTTAACAAGGTGCAACATCCTCTGCCCTTAACCCTCAACAAGAGTAAGGATAAACTACCAAAAAAAACCTATTAGCAGGGTCAAAACGTAGAAACCTCAGGAAGAGCCACATGTGAGGGATCCCTCTCCCAGGACGGACAGGAGTGCAATAGATGCCGCTTGTAATAGGTATATTGCATCAGGCAGTTTGGTTGAAATTAGTCCGCGATCAGCTGCTGCCATAATCCACATCCATTGTCATTATTAACACTATCGGGTTCCATCATCGTGATCCACGATCGGCTGCCAACACGATACAGGATCATAAATTCGATCACGATCAGTTGAGGTCGAGGATCCGGATGAGGTGATGATGATTCTGCTGAAGACTGGAGGAGATTGGGGTGGAGGAGGGTTATGTGCGTCACTGAATGACGGCTGACTGCGGAAGAGGGGAGAGGGGATTTCAAGTTTGACATTCAGCTCAATGATTCGACTGGAAGAGATCGTGGCAGATCTGATTGGCCATTTAGGAACGCCCACAATCGGCTGATCAATAAGCAGGTTAAGTCTTCCTGACTGAACTTACGCTGAGGTTCATTAAAACTGTCTCGCCGTGTCCATGTTCAGCTCTGGTGCTAAGCTACAGCAATAATGGTGTGATGGGATGGTGACACCGATCAGGGAAATTCTCCGTAGACCGGATCATCTCAATTTGGCCACAAAGGAGCGGTCTTTGTGGACCGGGTAGAACACGTCCTCTGAAGGATGCATCCCCTGAATTGAGACGAAGCTATAGAAGCGTCAAACGGAAGAAAAAGACAGGAAGTAAAAAGCAAGAAACACATGAGGAAAGAACTAAAACAGGAAATAATAAGTACAAAGTCCGAACCAAAACTTCCCAAATCCCAATGAAATCCAAAGAAATCTAAGTTTAAGTTCAAATAAAAAAGTCCACAAAGTCTTAAACAGGGGCAGATCTGAACAGCACAGGCCAATAAGTGACTAACGTTTGTTTCAGAGTGTGATTCAGCGAGCCAGTGTTCAAAACAAGTGCCACTATTCCAGTTTAAAGCCTGCCCCACATTTCTTTTTCACCCTGTCCAGGAAAACCCGCCCTTGATGTCGTGACGGAGCCGAAGCCGTATTTCCAGCTCGTTGGTCGGGATTCAATTTGGTATGTGGCCATGTACATTCAGCCTTCAGCGGGGCTGAGGGATGAGAGGTGGTGAAGTTCACACTGCGGGATTCTGGGTGTAAAATGCCAGAGCACAAAGCGAGTGTTGAGTGGCGCTCGGTCAATCTTAGCTGGCAGCCATGTTGTTTTGGCCTAAGTTCAGTTTGGGTGCCGCAACAGCAGCGGCGTTAAGATTCTGCTCGACAACTCCTTTCCCTTGTAAGTCCCTCAAATGAGATGCTCTCCTCATGTCGGAGACATGAATCAGCTGTTTGACTTGGCCGAACCTCTGGCTCCAGCAGCAGGGAGGGAGGAGGAGGAGGAGGAGGAGGAGGCCTGCACCCGCCTTCCTCCTCCTCTCAGTGTGTGAATGTTTAATCTTCCAGACATATTCCCTCAGTGACCAGATCTGAGGCAACGGCCGTGATTGTCTGAAAAATCCAGATGGCCCAAACAATTAGCGTCACCATAAAGATGCAACCGTGCCATCAATCCGTCGACGTGGAGCCTTTTAAATCAACAAACCTCTGCCAGACTTAGAGTCGTTTAACCTCTATTAACAGAGTCCACTTGGAATTCAAGACACCGTGTTGTTGTTTTTCTGCTTTTAAACAAAAAAACACTCATGAGGCCAGATAGTAGAGTAGTAGCGGCTTTATTCACTGTCTCCTAGTGCCACTGGTTTCCACTCGCTGTGATTTGATGACCCACCAACAAAGAGCAGCTTTATATCCCTCTGCTGTTGTTGTTTTACGACTGTGCCAGTGTTTCTGCAGCGTTTATCCTGTTGATTCTTAATGATGTAGGAAAATAACGTTAAATTTTTTGGCTTTAAACTGTTTAAATGCATGTTTTACAGTTTGCCGTTTTTCCTCGCTGTTTCCTACATCCAGTGGTGTCCATTCGGACAAACAAAGGTTAAATAATCCACATCACTGACTATTACAGCTGCTTAACTTGTTTTTGCCGAGGAGGTTGTGTTTTCACCCTTGTCCGTTTGTTCGCTAGTCAGCAGGATTACTCAAAGTCTACAGAATGGATCACCACAAAACTTGGTGGAAAGATGTGGCATGGGTCAGGGGAGAGCCCATTGAATTCTTCTATCATGTTTTTCAACATTTTCATTGACTTCTCAGAGAATTATTCATGGGTCCTGATGAAAAAAATCTGCTTGTTTAAGGGACTGATAATGTTATTTGGTGCAGATCCAAATAAAAGTCTTGATCCATTGAGCGTAAAAGGGGTTTTATAAGGGGACCATCTCAGAACACAAAAGCAGGGTTTATTAAATGGTAAAGTGACAGATAAATAGTAAAACTGACTTGAAAACATGAAAAGTGACAGAAAAAGTGATTAATCAACTGATTAATGAGAAAAAAATAACTAATTTCTTTTTAATCCCATTATCAGACGGTGCATACTTTTTACTTCAGACTAATTTCATTGGAATTTATGTAATTTTTTTAATTTTTTTTAGTATTTGCAGTAAACAAGCTTGTAAAGGTGATAAAACATTGTTTTTCACAATAGAATTGTCGTGACAGTGGTTGTGTCACAGGACTTCACTGTCTTTAATTCAATTCGTCTTCGTCTTCTGGGATGTTCGCTCACAGTCTCATCATCTCCATTAATCAGCTCCTCTTCAGAGGCGGAAAGCGATCAGCTGAAGTGCTCTGACGTATATGTGGCCCTGCCGTTGTCAAGGAAATGGATGAAAAATGTTTTGTAACGCAGTCGGGACTCTCAGTCCTCCTGGAGTTCAGATTAAGTCTGAACTCCCCTTCCTCCCTCCTCACAGCCCACCCCTCCCCCGTCTCCACCATCTATCTGTCAGAGTCTAATAACCTGCACACAGTGAACAGCCCGGAGTCCTGCAGTCTCTCTGGAGCCGTGGCTGCTTTCTACCCCAGCTACTGTATAATGCAAGTGTGCAGCATGATGCTCAAACCAATGGAGAAGTTGGTGTTTAGTGCGTAATAATATTCTGTCATGTTGCCAAGACAACAGGTCTGTTCTTAATTTTGAGCACAAACTCAATGCTTGGACATGTATGTTTGTGACATATTTTCTTTTCCGTGTCACACTGGGAGAAAGCAAAATTAATTATTAGAATAAAATCATTTTCATTATCCCATTAATTACTTCATATATTTTCATCACCCCCATTCATCATGACATTGGTATGAATACATAAAAAAATGAAAGAAAAATAGATAAATAAATGTAGAAATACATTTTCTGTCCTTCATAATTTATCATTATAGTAATGTTATCTAATGATATATACTCATTTCTCCTACACTTCTATTTGTTTCCATCCACAAATTATCTTGCTAATTATTCTTTTTTAAAAGCACATAAAGTCCATGTCTTGTCCATGAAATACAGCTGACTTCCTGGTTATAAAGCCTTGTTTAGGATTCAGATTAAATGGTTTATTAATTGCTTAAATCAGTGGAGACTGTTGTATTTACAGATTGCAGATAAGATTATGTACAGTTCCATTCCTTTAAACTACTTATTCTCTTGATGGATCTATGGTCTAGTCACCTGCCACCATCGGTCCCCCAACACCAGCCTGACGACAGTGACTCACCAGTAAACGTTTTTATTCAACCCAAAACAAACCTCAGTACCTCCAACATAAATCAATCATAAATCAGCCCGGCTTGCACAGGAACACAGGAGCTCTCTGTCCATGGCGACTCTCTTTGTCTCTGTGTGGCAGCTCGCTCTGCCACCTTTAACCAGGGGGAGTGATTAGAGCCAACTCAGCTGGAGATGCTCTGCTGAGCCACGTGTCCCAAATCGCTCACTAACCACTACATAGTCCACTATCTCGTGAGTTTGCCATTTTGCAGTGGTGTCCGAATGTTTCGTGAAATTTGTGATACCCTATACAGTGGACCTCTTGTTTCCCACAATGCATTGTGAAAAGTAGAGTACAACCTATGGTCATTAACTGAGCAAAACATGAACCGAATGTATCTGATATTATCTGAGGAACATTTTGACATCTCTCTCTGTCTCTCTCTCTCGTCTACTGTCATCTCGTTACTCTGTCCATTGAAGGCTATAAAATAACCCCCTAAAATACTAAATAATAATTATATCAGTAATAATCGATTATAACATAATAATAATAATTCCTTTGTGTTACATCAATCATATGTTTATTTGATCAAAACAGTAAAACTGAAACTTTAGATTTGATCTAATAATTACCTGGATTTTCTGATAAATTATTCCCATTACAGTTCATAGGTCTTTACTGACTTATTTTAAGTGGTGTCCTTGTTATGTAACTGTACTATAAACAGAGAGGAGAGACAAAAGCGTTTTTCAGTTTGTCTCCCAACACTGTTTAAAACATAAAACCCTGCAGGTTTTATGTTTTGAACGTGCCACATAGAAACATATGTAATATTTGGTGTTATTTATGTGTCTCCATCAATCTGCTGATACTTTCTCTTGTTAGAAAGGGGAGAACTCTTCCCAACAACTCTGTCCCTTTGTCCGATCAAACTCTCACTCTGTTTCTGTTTTTGTCAGGGTGCATGTGTGGTCAGGTTGAATTGGTGTGCCAGACCCCGTCTCACAAATTCCTTTTCATTCAGTTGGAACAGAAAGAAAAAGAGAAAGACAAAAAGGGGGTGAAAGTAAGAGTGAGAGAGATAGACAGGGAGAGTGAGTCAGTGGCCCGGGGAGAAGCGAGCAGAGGGGGAGAGAGGGAGAAAGCCAAGAGAAGTTTTTATTTGAATGGACGAGCACAGACAATCCCTGGCACACAGCTTTCATGTAAACCACCCCTTCACTCTCCCTTTTTGTCCCATTCAGTGCCTGCCACCCTCCCTTCTCTCTGCCCCACCCTGTGGCCTCTCTGCTCTGGACTTGGGGGGGTTCACCCGCCTCTATAAAAGCTCCGTCTGTGCCCCAGGCGAGCTTCATTCCCCATCATGGAGAGTCAGAGAATCCAGTCCTCGTACAGGAAGCGTTATGGGCCTCAGGGCTTGAGCTCCACAGCCGCCAGAATCGGGAGCCTTCCCTCCAATCGCTTCTCATGGCACGGCTCCCCTCGAAACGTCACCCACTCCAGCCCCATATCCAGGATCTCCCTGGGCTCCACCAACACGGGCTTTTTCCCGGGGAGCCCCGCCGACCGGCTGGACTTCTCCGCTGAGTCCCTGATGAAGGCCCAATTCAAGGAGACTCGCACCAACGAGAAGTTGGAGATGATGGGCCTGAACGACCGGTTTGCCAGCTTCCTCGAGAAGGTGCGCATGCTGGAGCAGCAGAACAAGGTTCTGGTGGTGGAGCTGAACCAGGTGAAGGGGAAGGAGCCCAGCCACCTGGGAGACATCTACCAGGAGGAGCTGAGAGAGCTGCGGCGGCAGGTGGACGGTCTCACTAACGGCAAAGCTCGGCTGGAGATAGAGAGGGACAACCTGGCCGCAGATGTGGGAACACTGAAGCAGAGGTAGGAGGAAACAGGGTGGGGCTCCAGTGGGCGGAGGAGGATGTTGATGTGATGAACAGAGAAGAAAAATCAACCCTGTTACTGTTCAGTGATCAAAGGAATAATGCAACAAATGATCTTTACATCCTTATTTTGCTTTCTTCTACTTTCCGTTTAGTTAATGATACAGTTGACAATCAATTTTTTTATGTTAGAATAGACATTTTATGAACAAGGTCTTCGTTAAGGCAACAAACAATGACCGAAAAGCCTATTAACTTAACGACAGAGTTTAAATGAATCAATCAAAAGATTTTAATACTTGTGTTTTATCCATTGAGTTTCTCTAAAATCTTCCACTGTAGTATGCAATGATTTTCTGATATTGTTCAATGACTTTTCTACATGTTGCTGGTTCATAGCAGAGTACCACCAGGCAGAAATCTCTAGAATGTAAATGGGTTGAGGATAAAAAGAAGGACGCTTTTTGCATTCTCTTGGAACCAAATAACACCAGTTTGTCGCATAGCTGCGAGTTTTGTCTTAAAAAAAAAAAAGCAAATCTATTTATATGCAGATTTGATTGGACTCTGACGCGTTGGAATGTAGACCACTGTGCTCTGCCCGGGCTTTCCTCCTGGATCCCTCTTTTTACAAACTTGATCCTGGCTGAACCCCTCGTTATTGAATGAGTGTGGAGGAATGAGGCAAACACAATGGTGGCCGTACACAAAGGGAGCCCGCGGCCGGGCAGATGTTCTCTTGTCCCCTGTGTTTCTTGCAGTTGCACATCCAGAATTGTTTTCACTGAAGGTGCACACGTGGCACGAATGTATAATTTCATTGAGTCCGGGTAGAAAATTGACTTCCGACTCCTCTCCGCCCTCTGATTACCACACAGCTGGCTGGTCCACTCGAGTGTGTAGGGATGGTCGTGGCTGAGAGGGTCAAAGGTCACCACCTCTCTCCTCCAGCCACTCCATTCAGCAGACTTTGCGTGAAGCCGTACAGATGTTACCCCGAGTCTGAGCGTTTATGTTCCCATGTCTCAGATGGATCGCAGGGTGGTGTGTTTGCATCCTGTGTGTGTGTGAGTGTGTGTGTGTGTGTGTGTGTGTGTGTGTGTGTGTGTGTGTGTAACGCCATCCCGTGGGAAAGGCCTCTGGCTGTGAGACCGGAGTGAATGTCTAATGATGCGTGAGCCGTCCTTTCAGCTGAGCCCCCGTCGTCTCCTGCGGCACGGAGAGAGCAGCACTGATCAAAACGCTTGAAATATGTTTTCAGTCCTCACAGTGTGACTCGTTATTTTACTGAGTCCCATTCAAATTACAAAACTGTACGTTTGTCCAATTTTAAACCAAAACTAAGTTGCTGTTCCACTTGAGAGAATAAAATCTTTGAGGTTTACATATCTTTCTGTAAAACCTATATATATGAATTAATACATTTTACCCCTTGAATTAAAATGTGTCTGGAAGTTATCAGGATGTAAATCCAATAATAGAAATTTGATTCAATAGCTTCTTGCTGATTCCAACTTTTCCTGTTCCTTAGGCTGCAGGACGAGATGGGCCTCAGACAGGATGCAGAGAACAACTTGAACGCCTTCAGACAGGTAATTATTTTTCCCCGGAGTCGTCTTCTAAACAGTTTAGATATTCAGCATGTCTGTCCTCTGTCCACACTCATTCCTCCATGTTTCTCATTGTTTGCTTAAAGGATGTGGACGAGGCTTCTTTAAATCGTGTCCAGTTAGAGAGGAAGATCGATGCCCTGCAGGACGAGATCAACTTCCTGAAGAAGATCCATGAGGAGGTAAGGAGGAATTTAAAAGAACAAGGTGACAGATAACAAATTGTGAGGCAACTTTACCACCAGTTGACTTATTTCCAATTATTACACCTCTCTGGAGCTCACATTGATTCTTATTTTGGTCTCAACATTTTTTCCCAATATCCTTTTCCCTCGTCAGGAGATTCGTGACATACAGGAGCAGATCATGTCCCAGCAGGTGCACGTTGACCTGGATGTGTCCAAACCCGACCTGACTGCTGCCCTGAGAGACATCAGGGTCCAGTATGAAACCATGGCCTCCTCAAACATGCAGGAGACGGAGGAGTGGTACCGATCCAAGGTCAGGACACTCTGATATGTAGCACAGAGCCATACAAAGTCGAATAGATGGAACAGAAAACAGGCCAATTGACTGTTTGTCTTCCCATGCAGTTTGCTGACATGACAGACGCTGCCAATAGAAACACAGAAGCCCTGCGCCAAGCCAAGCAAGAGGCCAACGAATACCGGCGCCAGGTCCAAGTGGTGACCTGTGACATGGAGGCTCTCCGTGGAGCAGTAAGTCCACTAAACCACGGAAAAGACTGGGAGACACTGCCACTATGTTACCTAACAACTAATGTCCGATGAGTCTGTACGGTGCAGCAGTGGTTCACTCTCACAACTTTACTGCTCTTCTTGGTTCGAACCTTGGTTCAGCCAGAGGCCCTTCTTTGCGGAGCATGTTCTCCTCCTGTGTGTGGGGGTTTTCTCTGGGTTCTCCCTGGACTGTTGGACCCTTGTATGTGCTCGAGTACCAATCTAGTTTTGTACTTTTACCATCAGCATCAACAGACACTATTTCCATATGAAGCAATTACAATGTAATTCCCATAACTGTGTATTACTGTGTGTATTTTACTGCAGTAAATTAAATGTTTCATTAGTGCAGTCACGGTCAATGTGTGTCATACAATGATAGTTTTCCAGTGTGTAAATTTGATGTAGTATTGATCTTTAAACACTGGAAGGTGCTGTTTCTCAGATGTATGAAAGGTTTCAGCTGCAGTTCACTCTGTGGAAACACTTCATACTGTATGAGTCAGGTTTGGGGACTTAAGGGAAAATAAAAGCGTTCCCTTTTCTCTTCTCCTGCCTTTCTCTCTCCATCTTTTCATCCTTCTCTCGCTTCTCCAACTCTTTCCTCGCACTCTTCTCCTGCACATTCTTCTCTTTCAGCTCCTTCTTCGCTCCTTCCTCCTTCTCTGCGATCTTTTGCTCCTTCAGCTTCGCCTTGTCTTTGTCAGACCTTGAGGCGAGTTCCTGAAAAGACCCACGTGTCACTAAAAGTTATTATTCAAATCAAAGTTAACTGATGAAACCTACTTGGAGCTCAGTGTTTTTCAGGAAGAGGAGCTTTATGTCCTCCTGCATCTGCAGCTCTTTGTTGATGGTGTCCAACTCTTATGGTCTCAGTTTCGTCCTGCTGAATTTGGAGACTGTCCTTCAAGGAGAGGATTTCTCTCTCCTTCACTTTCAGTATCTTCCTCAGCTCTGTGAACTCAGGCTCCAAACCTTTCTGGATGATTTCAGCAGACTTGGCTTTCTTCTGCAGGTCTTTTAAGGTCTACGTCTCAGGATAGAGAATAATTCATGGTTCTTGATGACAAAAAAACTGACTTGTTTTGGGAACTGATATTTATGAGCGTGTGAAATTCGGTGCAGATCCAAATAAAAATCTGGATCTATTGTGAATTTAAATGTGGTTTCATGAGGAGACTGTTGGGCCTTAGTGGAGGTATGTGCTCTACTGAGCTTCATTCTTGTTTACATCTCGTATCTTGCATCCAAGAATAAATGTATACAAATTCACATACAATGTATCATTTTCATTTGGCATAAGTTAAATAAAGGATAAACAAATAAATGTAATGGTCATACCACAGCACACATTATTTGGTGGTGAGTGTAGACGCTGGAGCACCAGTTGTGCGAAAAAGAAAATGAAATGGGTGTGAACATCTTCAGACACCCTAAAAGCTGCCTTTGACATCATCAGTCATTGTTTCATTTTAAATCTGCAGCGAAAACATAGTAGACACAGCACTCATATTATCAAGTAGAAGGAGAAGTACTTGTATCGTGGGAGTTAGTGGTGGATTTACAGCAGTAATGAAAGTATTAAAACACTGTTAGTGAATTTGCTTTTACAGTTAATCTGACCAGAACATTAAATGACACCTCAGTTAACTTCATCAGATGCTGGTGGGACTGCTGGGACTGGTGGGACTGGTGGGACTGGTGGGACTGGTGGGAAGAGTGGGAATGGTGGGACTGGTGGGACTGGTGTTTTGACTGCAGAGTTCATCACCCACTCTTGTCTCTCCTCCGTCAGAACGAGTCTCTGGAGCGCCAGCTCCGGGAGATGGAGGACCGCTTCGCCATGGAGACCGCCGGTTATCAGGATACAGTGAACCGTATGGAGGAGGAGATCCATGCCCTGAAGGATGAGATGGCGAGGCACCTGCAGGAGTACCAGGACCTCCTCAACGTCAAGCTGGCCCTGGACATCGAGATCGCCACCTACAGGAAGCTGCTGGAGGGAGAGGAGAGCAGGTGAGCAACAGCCCTGTGGACTGGAGTGTACTGGTGTACAGTGGACAGGTGTATGTGATGATGTTGTTTCTCCTCTGCTGCTCCAGGATCACTATTCCAGTTCAGAGCTTTTCCAACCTGCAGTTTAGAGGTCAGTATCAAACGAGACCCACACATTTGTTTTTTGTCCCTTTGGGCAGTGGTTCTCAACCTTTTTTCACTGATGTACCCCCTGTGAAATATTTTTTCAGCCAAGTACCCCCTAACCAGCGCAAAGCATTTTTGGTTGAAAAAAAGATGTAATACACAGCGCTGTGCCATCAGTGTCTGATTTATTAAACTTTGTAACTAAACACTTTCAAATTTGAAACATTTGAAAAAACGTCAACAAAACATTTAAAACTCCATCAAGTGCATAACATTGCTCATTTGTAGTGGTCTCTCTTGAACTATTTGGAAATAAAAAGATATAAAAATAACTAAAGACTTATTAAAAAATAAATAATTATCTCAATTATAAATAAAGATTTGTGCACATAAAAATAATTATCAACTTAAAGTGCCCTCTTTTGGGATCATAATAAAGACCTGACAGGTGGCGTGTGCCAGGCTGGGTCAAACCATCCTGGTATGGGGGAGACTCTGGGTTTTTAGGATAATGAAATTGAATATAAAATTCAGTTTATGAACTTACACTTATATTTTATTGAATATTTATTAAATAACTATTTTCAAAGGATTTTTGAATGGATGCTAATTTTAAATATATTTTTTTAAATGTCACGTACCCCCTGGAGTGCCTTCACGTACCCCCATTTGAGAACCACTGCCTTTGGGTATTTGCATACATGCATTTTGATTCTGTCTGGATAATCTTTGTTTGTAGAAACATTGAAAATCTTGTGGTGATGACTACAAAAATGCTTCAGGTTTTCCAAAAGCAGTGTGCATCCAGATCCAAATACAAATCCGGATTTGGTGAATTTAAATGTGGTTTCATGAGAAGACTGTTTGGGCCTTGGCAGAGGTTTGCGCTCTCTGATTGCCATTTGAGCGTGAAGATTGGAATACTGTGGTGTGGTTGATGTGTTTCTTGGGGAAAGAGCTGTAAGGCCCTCCTGGAAACACTCCTGCTGCTATGTAGGTGACTGCTCTGGTCTAAATATTGCCCCTCTCTCCGCCCGCTCACATTTTAGAAACTAATCTGGACACCAAACCCCCAGAGGCCCATGTGAAGAGGAGCATCCTGGTTCGAACTGTGGAGACCAGAGACGGGGAGGTACGTGCTCCCACAGAGCCACACTCACGCTCTCATTTACAGCTGCACATTGCACCTCTTACCCAGTCCCTCTGGAGGGCAATGTTGAACCCTTCCGCAGGTTCTCACAATTATTCACTGTGGCTCACCACACCTGATGCCTGGTGCAACAACTAATCCCAAAACTCACCCGAGACATTTATTTATAAACCTCTTTTTTTTCCTCTCTTCTTTCTTTTCAGATCATTAAGGATTCGACCACTGAACACAAAGATCTTCCTTAAACCAGCTCTCCCATCTCATCCTCCGTAACAATATGAGGATTTTCAATTCGTATTATCACTTTTTGTTGTTGTTTCCAAACCCCAAAGCTGACCTGTCAGAGTCATCACATCATTTTATATGTCTCTCCTTTATTGTCATCCTTAGACTAAACTATTTACTGCCTTACACTCATGTTGTAACCACGAAATACGACGAAACGTCATCACTAATTTCTGCCCTGAAAAATCCATGTTTAGCTTTTCGTACAGCTCCACTTGTTAGCCTGAGTTAATCCTAAATGGTCTGTAGCTTGTTCCAGTGAAGAAAAAGGACTGGAATTTACTGGTAATATGTTTAATTTTAACTTGGACTGACATACCTAATTTATAGCATTGTTTCTGATTAGCTGGTGTAGAGGAGGCCTCGAAATGTAGCGGTCAGCTAATACGTAGCGTGGTGGAGGTCGACATGTGGTTATTGTGTATGTGAATTATGGTGAGGAAGATGCAAGAGGGAGTTTGGGCTTCTCGCAGATGTCAGAGTGGGATTCGGGCAGGGAATGAGAGATTTGTGTATGTTAGAGCAACGTTTGGCAGAAAGTGAATCTTAAACAGATTTTTTTTTTTTTACTTTTGACTTGGTGCTATTTTACGTCTCATTTGTTTGCTGCAGCAGCCACACGTTGCTTTAAGGTCCTGCACACATGAACAAGTCTTACATGCTTCTGACTAAACCTGCTCTAGGGTTTGAATATGGCCGAGCTGCGCTGGTTTGTTTCCATGATCTTCTGCTGCTGCTGTGAATGTGTAGAACTTTATCTAACCGAGAGGAAAACAAAGACAGGATCTGTCTGTTCTGGTCTGTAGACACTGTGTCCAGGCATTAAACTTACAGATACGTACACTCACTGTATTTAACCTTATTCTGACACAGAGGAAGTACACTGCACAAAGCACACGAGAGCAGGACAAGAAATCACTGCAGAGTCTTAAATGTAACTGAACTATACTGTATTTTAACACAGAGATGCATCTACTCATGCGTGTTTTAGCATCTCAACTGCAAATGAAGTGGTTTATTTCTCGTCAGCTTTGCGGCAGTCATCTGTGAGAAAAGTTTTACCTGAATAAATAAACAATAACAATTTCTAGTCGTTACAGTTTTGTTTCCGATTCTTTTCCGCTGCGACTGCGCCAATGACACGTATTGAGTACATTGGTTTTGATTTTTTTTTGTACCCTGGTGACCTTTTACAACCACGTGCAATTGTCTGTAATTGAAAAAATCGAATTAGCACAAATAAGTGAAAACAACCCAATGTCATCCCTACATGAAATTACCTCCTCTCGTCTGCACCTATTTTTTCCACCACACACTCATCTGGTGGTGTTTCTCCAACACAACCTGATAATACACGATCATTTTTTGACACCAGGACGTGTCAGGGTCTGCCCACTTATCCAGCACAAGTGGTGATAGGGACAGGTCCGGGCTGGAGGTGTGGAGGAGGGTGTTCGGAAAACTGACTCGACCTTTGCTCCCACAGCTTCCAGTTAATCCTCCGAATTCACCAGCCAGTTTCTCTAGTGTTTGACTGATAGCAGAGCGAGACGCAGAGGTGGAGGAGGGCGCTGTGGAGATAACCTCCAACAAATCCCACAACCCAGCGGTGCAGCTGGAACCCTTGTTTTTATTTTCACTTTGAAAAGGAGGATGTTGGAGTAGAAAGCTGCTGTAAGGATGGATGGATGGATGGACGTCACAGCTCAGACACTGTAATCCTTGTGATTCTCTGGAAGCCCCTGCTGACTGTAGCCGTGCTGACAGGCCCTGGCACTAATGAGAATGGTACTCTACGCCGTAGCTGGCTGTCTCTGCTCATCGCCAAGGACACACTGTGATTCGTGTTCCCATGTGCCTCCCACCTTCTTCTCCCCTCCGCAACTTCCACCCCGATCACACGACCCTTTCTTCTCTTTCTCCCATTAACATCCAGCCCTCTCTTGTACTCACTTTGTTTTGTGTTTATTCGAAATTCGGAGTCTCGTAGCAAAGACACAGCTGCTGAAACCGCTGCATATGTGAATATAACATGAGTTGTGACCAGTGCTACAAGCTGTGGAACCATGTTAGCTTAACAACAATAAAAGATTGTGTTTGTTAGAGTTCATGCCTCTTGTGGTTATCCTCTGACGCACATACACATATGTCAGATTTCATCTCACTGAAATGAGCAGTAGAGGTTGACAGCAGCAAACAGGCTCAATCAGACTGGTTGTGCTGCGGAGCTAATAGGTTCACTTCCTGTAATATCAGCTCACTATGAGTTACTGTATCCAGGCAGAGAGACAAGTGTTGCCTCAGATGCACTTGACCATTCAGTTCATAAAAAAAGTATTATCTAAAATGTCACTGTATTGAGTCTGCTGAAAAGCTATGGATCCGAGGGAGTTAAATGTCAGTGTGGTTTGTTTGAGTGGTGAAAGAAGAAATGTGTCTAAAACAACAATCAGGTACCCATACGCACAATAAAAACAAACCATGTTGTTCATCCTGTCTGTTAAAAGATCTCTTCCTGATGGGGACAAGACTCTGAGTTATAACTCCACTGCTGGAAGTCCTTATTTAAAGAACTGGAAGATACCCATTTGATTTAATTGGCTCTGACAGCTAGAGCCTCATAATAACCTCAAATGAACTCTGGGATATTTGTTTTATTTGTTTGGAATGAGGACTGTGGTTGTTGAAAAGGGCAACAGCAACACAAACAGATCCTTTCCACGTGTGTGTGTGTGTGTGTGTGTGTGTGTGTGTGTGTGTGTGTGTGTGTGTAGTTTAGACAGTTGAGTTAAAATAATGCAAACCCTTCCTGCTACTGCATTTCAAAATCCATCCATAAATTACCACTTAACCCTTGAGGGTGGTGTTGGACTGTACCACTAGACCACTGTGCCGCACACTTACAATAACATCTTACCAAAAAAAAATCTCCCAGTTGGGAAAGCTCAAGATAGATTAGAGTGAAGAGTAAGATCATGTCCTCACTCGTATTCCTCTCCTGGTGTTTATCTGCTACTTGGGGATTTAAGACAGTAATAAAAAAATGTGAGGTCAGCATGGGCAAAAAACACTCAAACAAATGTTTGAAGTTTGCTAAAATAAACATTTAATGGAAGTAAATGACTAAATAAAATCCATCTTTCCACCAGAACACGTAGTCTCTGAATATTGTGATAGTCCGGATTCAGATAATCACGAAGGACGTCATTTTCCTTCCAAGTTTATTTGTGAAGAAAATCATGACAGTTTCACATAAGATATCCACGTCTCTGTAGATAAAACTATTCCTCCTGCTCTTGTTTTCCTTTGGAATGATGTGTGTGTGTTTTGAAGTGTGTGTAAAGTACAGTATGTATCTCCTCTGTCCGGCTCTTATCAGAGGAATGGAAGGTCTCAGGTCTGCACTGAAGGTGACCCTGAGCTGAAGGAATTCCAGGCAAATAAAACTCCCAGGCGTTCTGCGGGACTTTCTTTGCTGACTCAGAAACACTTTCCCGTCCAGTCCTTTTTCCACAGACCGGGAAGGGGTGACTGAGGTGGGAATTTTAAAATTAACTATGTTTCCTCAGGCGGTGCAGTGACAACAGCTGTCATATCATGCTCGAGAAAACATGAATAAACACAATGTCAGCACATGCGTGGACACCGAGGAGGTGTGCACATGATTTTAATATGATAATCATGTTATCAATATCATTTTCTTTTCACCAAGACATTCCTTCCTTCCAGACTGAGCGTTGTGTCTAATTGGTGCAGCAAAATATTTCAACATTGTAGACATCTCATGTTGCCACCAAAGCTGCACAGCTTGTAATAATTTTAGTTGTTTAGTTTTAGTTAAATTTGGATTTTTAAGTCAATAAACTGACAGTAAAATAATCAAAATTAATTATATGTAATTTGTATAATTATTATTATTGTTATTGTTATAAATTGGGGTTTAGGATAAACTAAGAAAATAATAAAAGGAGACAAACCAATAATATATTTTTTCAATATACCCATCAGAAACTTTTCACCAGAATCCATTGAAATTGATGTACGTTTATTCCTTAAGTTTTTTTAAAGCTTCCAGGTGACTAATAATAACACTATTAACAGACAAAGTCATAAAAGCTCTCATACGTGGACAGAATCAGTGAGATGCTGCAGCAGGTCCAACAAAACAAACTCCCATCATGCGTGCGCCGCCTTCCTTCATGCACATTCCTGTCTCACTTGGCTCTCACACCGAAGGGTCATGGGAAGGCATGTGCGCTCCTTGGTTAATTTTAGCCCTTGTTTCATCGGGGCCATTGAGAGGAAACACAGAGCAACCACCTCAGCCCGTCTGCCGGAGTGTGAAGCCACGCTCGCTCTGGTGTCTGGACACCCTGCACCGACTGAACCGCTGGATCTGAGAACATGTGCTCATTGCAGCTGCTTTTCTTTGGACAAAGTGGAGCGATGACTTTTTGGGTGTGTAGGTTACCAACCTGACAGCTAATCTATGTTCTCCTAATGGTCTCTATTAAATAACGATAGGTCACATCTGGACGGTAAGTAAGCTTTTCAGATTATGACATACGAAAAAGAAAAGAAAACCTGAATAGCACCCAGGCCCAACAGTCCCCTTATGAGACCACATTTAAAGAAATATGTAACAGTTCTTCATGAAAACATCTGAAAACAACGAGACATACTGTATATGAAATACCTTGTTGACTTGTGTACTTAAATCATACAAAATGTTTCCAACAATGCTCAAACCCAGACTAATCCCCAATTTTATTCAAAGTAACAGGACATTTTATTTTGGTTGCCTTTTAACTGTTTCATATCTGCTTTCTCTGGGGCTTTGATTCTCTGTTATAACTTCCAATTTATGTGATGAACACAGTGCACGATTATTAATTGCTGTTAGCTGCATAACGTGAATAAAACTTTGATCCATTACCTCATCCGTGAACATGATTTGTGCCTGAGTAGCGTCAGGTAGATCAGCAATGGTGGTGAAGACCCCAACTCCCATGATCCCATGATGTCATCAAACTAAGTCTTATGTTATTGTTTTTATTTTCCATTTGATCAAGTTAGATGTTGCACATTTGAATCCACTTTCAAAGTGTTTATGTTGATCAGCACCAAATTTCACACATAGATATCAATCCCCTGAACATGATTTTTTTTTTCATCAATATCCAAGAGTGATTCCCAGGGAAATTGGTGAAAATGTAAAAAACAAACAAACAAACAAACAAACAAACAAACAAACGATCACACAATGTTAAAGAAAGGGAAAGGTTTCACAGATGCGCATCAAAATGTGGTGGGTTCCTTCTTGGCCTATGTCCCATCCTTCCACTAAGATTCACTAAAATCCATCCTACTGAAAAAACGAACCAACACAGAATCGGACAGGGGTCAAAACATTTGGCTGAAGTCTGTAAATACCACTTAACAGAAAAGCCTCAGTTGGTCAATGAAACTCTTTTATGGCAGCTGCTCCCAAACAAAACTAACAATGTGTAGTGTATGTCAAGAGGCCACTCGAAACTCTCCTGGTGACCTTTAAGTAGGTATACAAACAAATCTGGCCCCAACGTCTGCTCTGTGTCTGAATGCAGCCGCTGGGACCTCTTAGGGCAAAGATCAGGATCCAGGTGAAAACACAATTCATCAAAGTCTTTATTTATTTAATCAAGTCTGGATTTGTCACATTTTTTATTCAAATCACGCCAGGTTACTCAGGTCCACTGTAATGACTGTAAATTTCCAGTCACAGTCTCACGACTGTAAAAAACCAGAGCACCTCATCTACTCAGAAATCTTTACAACCGTGTTGTAAAGATTTGTTTCTTCTTTAACGGCACCGGACTTATCCAGCTCATCGATGGCTCGTGATTTATAATATTGGAGCGTCAACATCATGGATAAAAACTGAATATCCGGATGTGTCCTTTTGACACACGCACACTTTCAAAGCTTATCGCGAATATAGATGATTCTGCAGACGTGTGATGACAGTTAGAGAGAAAGAGGATGCAGCTATTTTTAAGCACAGAGACTTGTGATGTGGATAGCAGCAGAATAGAATGGTGAGGGTCTGCACTATGTCAGTGTCAGACCACTGTTAAGTCATCCACCATACAACTAATATACCTGCAGGAGAGAAATTTCAAAATAAAACACTCTTTTTAAACACATTTTTAGCATATGTCCGATTATCATGCTATAAGGTTTCTTTGTATAATCTGCAAATGCATTTTTAAACCAATTTATAATCCATAAATATCTTGATGGTGAGGGACAATTTAGATTTTGGGTCATCTGAGACATTTCTAGTGACTACAATTTATAAATAATTAGGTGGTGTCTGCTGACAGCCACCAGGTGGCAATCACGACTCTTTAGCTTCACTTTCGGGAAATGTCATGTCATCGATCGTTACAGGAGAGCTTGACAATTTATCAAATGGAAACATAATAAGCAGATGAATGGCTTGATTTAAATAATTGTTTGCCCTGATGTAGGCTTACAACTTAGATTGTGTTTTGCAAATGGATGTGCTGTACTGAGTTTTGAAATTTGGGATTTGAATTATTATATTTGATCAAATAAGTAACAAAAGTCTATCATATTTGCAATTGGGGAAGAATAAAGGTGGTGAATTTTCCTCCAGCCACCTTGGAGAGATCTAGAACCCATCTGTTACATGATTGTATTTTTGGGGGGGGGTGTTATGGAAAGAAAAATCCTTTTATTTTGAAGGACTAATTAAACCTCACTTCCATGATTCTGCTTCCTTACTCTGGCTGACTTGTCGTGGCTGCACAGCCGCTCTGGTGGAGCCGGGGGGCGGTGAGAGGCGAGTGGATCCAGGGACTCGGGCTGACAGGAGCGTTTCCTCCGCGGTCTTCATCCTCATTGTCCAAACTTGACGGACCTTTGTAAAACAAACCCGGAGATGCTGCGCTCTCAAGATTATTTTTCACAACTTCGTTTAACCAAAGCAGGTTTCTGAGGACCTCACACCGCGGGAACCACTTTGTTTTTCTCTTTTTAAAGGTGAAATGATGCTACATGTCGCTTTCTTTGCCTCCTAGTCTACTTTTCTTCACGTTATTACCGCGCTACATCCTGCATCTGCCATCACCCTGGCAACCAGACCTCCTCTCCATCCTCCCCCCCCCTCAGCCTCCGAGAGAAGCAGAAAAAACAAAGCGCTTTTTACTCTCGTCCTCCTGATGGACACAGACAGGTTTTTCTTTCCCTCCTGAAATCTCTTTTCTATATTTGAACTATGTTTTTTTAAATGGTGAGGTTCATGTGTCGGAGAAGTCTTTTCTCTCAGCACCACGATGCCTGTGAGACGCGGTCATGTTGCGCTCCAGAACACCTACCTGGACACCATCATCAGGAAATTCGACGAGCAAAGTAAGTGCAAATGAGACCCAGTGAAGTTATGACCATGTGTTGTTGACATGATGAACACAGCGCACCCACAGATCCCATTAACATCAACAACTAAGATAACGGTTAACCATAAACAACGTGCATATTTTTCACTTTTAAACGTCCTATGTATCCAGATTTAGATCTTTTTGATGATGTTGAATATGGAATTATATTAAATTATTTGAATTCATCTGATCAATGTGTAAGCCTCGTGTTGCTCATGTATCAAAGAGGAGAAATCATAATAGTAAATAAATAATGAATGTTGTCAGGGTTTCTCATGGCTCATAGTTGTCATCAGGGGGAATAAAGGGCTGCTGACTGATACAAATTAATTCTATGAGCATTGTTCCCTATATAATACAGCCTTAGATGTATTTTTGCATGAATACGAATGGGTAAAGTGTAATTTTATTTGTGCATGTGTTCTTATTTGGTGCATGTTTGTCTAGTTTTATTGTCTCTTTTAAGGCTGCAGGTGGCTCTGCGTGTTACTCTGAGGTGGATTATCTAATTTGTATCAGTGGTGCTGATCGACCCCCACTGCTCTTTTCATGTTTGAGCGTTATTACACCTGCCTGTGTGATTGTGAGCGCTCACCTGATGCCTGACATTATTTCCCACTCGCTCACATGTTCCACAGGCTGCAAAGAGGGACAGACTCACTTAGGAAGGAAAATTACTCTTTCTTCTGCAACCTCTGAGGCACTAGATATCAGATTTTGTACAATTCATCTGTCAGTTACGTCTCTGTTTTTGCAGCGTAAAGCTACAACACCATACTCTTTATACTGCCGGAGTGTAATCAGTGCAGCGTCTGTTTTTCAGTCTGTCTTTTAAGGCACATTTCCCCCCTTGAAGCTCACTTATCTCACTGTGGACCACTCACAGAGTAGCTCTGACCAAACATGGAAAAATAGTTGATGGATGACAACTCTCAATCTGAATCAGACTGATTAGATCTGTGACGCTTTGTGAAACATCCATGATGTAATGCCTTTACTGTATGTCCCTAAATGTGTGAGAGTGCACGCGTGGCCACGTGCACGGCAAGGTGAGTGCATGTGCCACAGTGGTGCTGCTTAGCAACAGTGTGACGATCAGGGTTTCTGCTGTGAGCCCCAGATAATGACTTTGGACAGGATGTGCTTTCCACCAGAGAAACTCACCCATTTAGTTTCAAGCGAGGGACAGAGAGAAGAGTCCCCTCCTCTCGTCTGTGCGCGTGAGAGCTGTTTGAACCACTTCCACAACAGGATAATAAAAGGGCCAGTCAGAGGCCACAGAGGTTATTTACGTACTTTTCATTTAGTTCATTGAACTCCTCCATTAGTGGCCTTCGAACAAAACTGTCCTAATTCGCTCTCATGGTGGACAGTGGTGTTTTTGGCCGAGTGGCTGTTGCCAGTGTCACGTACATTACAATCATCAATAACAGGAACTAGATGCTATATGAGCTTTGAATTTCTGTTCTTAGTGCAAAGTAACTCTGAGATACTCAGCATCAAAGGTTTGACAGCCCGGGAAAAACACCACTGCTGAACTCAGCCCACAGGACAAATGATTATTAGTGGTGGTTGACCCACAAGGCAAGGTCATGTGTTGGTGACATATCAGAGTCCATTGTAGTCAGGAGCTCCCATTCCAAACCAATTTATATCACAACACAGTTTGTTATTACAAAAGGGAAAAGTAATCACGACAAACAAACTGGCATTCAGTTTGTCCCCTCATGAACCACTTTTACATTTTTATTTGGATCTGCACCAAATTGCACACACTCATAAATGTCAGTCCCATAAACATGTCTGATTTCCTAAATCAAGATCCATTAATTATTCTCTGAGAAATCAATGAAAATATCAAAATATCCTATTTCACAATCTTAAATAAATTGAGATAATATCCTGGATCTGTTGCCTGATCCACAAGTTAATGGGTGGGTGTATTTCCTTTTGCTATGAATATGACACTAACTTTGGTATTTCACAATAAAGCATCATCAAGATATTGAGACACATTTGATCAACAGACTAAGAGTAGTAAATAAAACAATTAATATGAACATGTGAAAAAAATTGTTGTCAGTAGGTAGCGCTATGACTATAAATGAATATTGACAAGTAGATGCCTTCAGGCCAAAACTCTTATGTAAAACTTGGGGCAGATGTAAGTGAGTTACAACAATTTCCTTTTAACTTTGGATACGGGCAAATATGGATAGGCTGCCCAAACAAACTGTACATCAGTTAACATTCAAAGATTATTTATTATTATGTGCTTAAAAGCCAAACACAATGGCTATCAAACATTAAATATTAAACGTATAAAAACCACATTAACAAAAAAGTATATACACACATATGAAGTATAAATATGCAGAAAAACAGAAACATCATGTCAGAATAAATAATAGATAATAACATTATCAGTAGAGCGGAGTAAAATAGGGACAAATAATTAAACCCTGGAACAAACATGTGGCAAATTCCAGTTTAATTAAAAATTGTCAGCTAAAATCTTCCAGGCTGTAAATTACAATAAGCTATGTGAGAACAGGTGTGATCCGAAACAGGCTCTTTTATTAAAGTGCCCACCTGCTCCTCCACTGTCCACTGGGAGAAAATTGTGACGCTAACAGCATTAGCAACACAGAATGGTGGACTTCATTAGTTCCACTTTAGCTGATTGTCAGAGCAGAGCAGGAAGAGTTGTTCATTATAACGTTGGAGCTCATCAGAAACTGAGCCCTGCACACCATTTCAAACACGCTGTGTATTTCCTTGATTCAGTGGTGAACAGTGTGAGGATGGTTGTGTTGTTAATGTGATCACTTTGATCAGGAACCTGTGTGACCCCGTAAACCCAATTTGTTGTTGTGGTTTTTCGATGTAAAATATTATTGTGCCAGAACAGAATAGCTTGTAAAGTTTGTAGAACTACAAAACAGAGATAAAAACAACTGTTCAAAAAAGAACAAAAATTTATTAAAAAAAAGGAATTTAAAAAAAGAAATCAAAAATAAATATAAAAAGCTAAGCTGATTTGAGAGCCACAGGAAGTCTCGTTAAGCTAAATGTGTTTACCCTTTCTATCACTATTTTGGTTCTGAAATCAACTATTAGAAATCTTACTACAATGAACCCCTGTATCCTTAAGACTTTGTATAAAATGGCAAAGAAATTTCATGAAGCCATACAATTTGTAATGCATCTATTTATGTTGCATGGTTTGGCAAAGCAGTCGCAAACTTCAATCCTCCTTTTCCTACTTTTATATAGTTATATATTTTCCTTGGTAAACACCTTTTAATGAAGCCCATTTGAGTTGTCCTGTAAGATTAGTCTTTTATTCCTCACATCAACCTCATGCCTGCCGTGAGGGGATCTGTCTTTATCATTAATATGAGTATCAATATGTTATAAAAAATGTTTTCTGCCACATTTGATCACAATTTGTACCATTTTGAATATTTGTTTCAAGCACAATCATCCTCCAATTTACTGATATATACAAAATATATTTTTTTGCAGTTATATATTATTTACTTGACCACTATTGCTGATACTGATGTCTGTGCATAAGCCAATAACATACAGTTCCACTGAAATACTGAAATTAAAACTGTCCTGTCCTAAACACATGTCTAATGTTTGTGTCATGTGTCTATGTCACAAAAATTAATATTGGTCATCAATATCTTGTCAATTTTTTTCCTCAAGCTTTAAATTAAAAAAATGTTTAACTTTAATATTTGTTCTTTTTTTAAATATTGAAATAAGAAACCAGTTTTAACAAATACATTTTTACATATTTCAACATTTTCTCACTTTTTTTAAATTTATGATTTAAGATTTATGACACTGAGCTTGTGTCGCTCTTCAGATCGCAAGTTTCTGATCGCCAATGCTCAGATGAAGAACTGTGGCATCATCTACTGCAATGAAGGCTTCTGCCAGATGTTTGGCTTCACCAGGGCAGAGATCATGCAGCAGCCCTGCACCTGCCAGTTCCTGGTGGGGCCCGGCACCATGAAGAGCGCCCTGGCCCAGCTGGCAGAGGCCCTGCTCGGCTCTGAGGAGCTAAAGGTGGAGATCCTGTACTACGCCAAGGAAGGTAAGGAGAGCAAAGGTGAAACATGAGGAGGAGGCTGGTAAAGAAGTCAAAATCTGATCTCTGGGTAGAAATGTTCCGACCATCACAAAGTCATTATTGGACAGGAATCTAAATTGGTGCAACATGACTGGGAAAACAGAGAAAATTCCCTTCCCTCCCAAAAGATACAAATACTTCAACACCCAGAATGCAGCGGGCCCCTAGGCCTTTCTCCTATTGGACGCCTGACCTGAGCCACAGGTGTACAAATCATTGTGGCACATCTGCTTGTGTTTGGTCACAATGGTTTTGTGCGGATAGGCAGCGGCTAATGGCAGCTAATAACTCCACATACGGAGAGAACACTGCGATGAGAAGTCTTTAAAAGTACGAGTTTGTCGTCTCTATTTCAAACCGGAGGACTATGAACAGAACAGGCAGCGGAGCTCACTTAGCACGGATTAAAAACCAACAGCACAGGTATGCACAAACACACTGGAGCTATTTACAAGCTATCTATTAGAAGCTAACCGTTGTGTTGTAATGTTGTGGTATTTTAGCAGCTAGCTTTTAGCACATACTGGCACTAAAGCATTTACTGGTACGGAGTAGCAGACAGTACATTCACCTCTGCTACTAAACCAAAGAGCACAGCAGAGTAAACACCACAGTGTGCTAAGCTAGCTCTTCAACAGGAATATATAAACGTAACGTTACAATTCTTGCTCATTTTATACACTTTCCCATGTCTGTAGGATTAATGTTGAAGGCCCAAGATCTGACCACAGAAAAAAAAGGAAGTGCATGTTGTAGTAGTTCTAGCCCACATCCTGGGAGCTGGCAAAAGGCCGCCAGTGACGTAAAAATCGTCATCTGGCGGACTTAAGGAAAACAAAGATGGCGTATATGTCGGTCCAGGCAACACGGTCGGAAATTGAACATCATTTAATTTGGATACTATCAGTATTGCAACAATGCACAGCCAGTTGAAAATCTGCAAAGTTCCCTTTTAATATATCCAATCTGAGCCTGACATACACTGTTTCTACCTAGTTTTAAGTAATTTATTTATAACGAGCAATGGAATTATAGTCACCAATTCAATGCACGTTGAGATAAGGGTGGGGTTTACGATCTCAGCTCAGTTTTTATTTCATTTTTTTATTTCAACTTCTGACAATGTCTTAATTTAGATGATTTTGGTTTCCAAAAGTCCATCATATGATCAAAACAAGTTACTCATAATTAAAACTAGATCAGCAGCTTTATTCAGATAACAATCATTCAACGGAGTGTAAAGTGTCTTTAATATGATTAATCCAGCTAATAAGATAAAGGTCAGTTTTTACCACGATTTAAACATCTCTTTCTTATAAATGTGAAAATCTCTCCAGGATCTAGAAAGTGGATATAAACTTGGAGTTTTGTGGACTCTGACTCACCTCCACAGTGACACACACACTCAGCATCATATTATTAACTTGTTCTTAAAACCTGTTCCTAATGATGCTTAATAGCTTTTCTGTTCCTCTTCTGTCATATTGCTTTTTTGGTGCGACATTAATCCCTTCTTCCCTCCCTCCTCATCAGTTTCTCCCCTACTTTCTTCCTTCCGAATCCTCAACCTGTGTATATCTTATGTGGACAACTTTGGTTTTGAAAACGTAACATGAAACCAAAGCGTATGAATCACAGATGTGAAAGAAAGAAGGAATAAAAAGCGACTTAAAGTTGACGATATTAAAACTGTGATTTGAGAAGTGAGTGAGAAAACACAGAGGAATTACTCAGCAAGACAGACATTGTGGCATTCAACTGAGCGTTGTCTCCTTTCAAAGCCTCATTTTCTTTTTGCCCTCTGACTTCGTCTTTCATGCTGCCACCAGTTGCAGTTTTATTTATGTGGAGGTCTGTGTTTCACCTGTTAATCTCACATTGATGGAGGGACGCAAACTCACCGAGCTCGGGACAATCACAGTCACGCAAACACTTTTAATGTGCACATACACACACACACACACACACACACACACACACACACACACACACACACACACACACACACACATCTTTCGTCACTTTGGCCACTTGGGCATGAGGAGTGCATTGTGGAGAGCCGTTGTCATGGAAATGCGATCAGCATGCCGTCTCAAATCCATCAAAAATCTATTTGTTTTGGCTCCTGCTTCCTACTGCGCTCGGATCTGAAGCATTTGTGAACAAGTTGAAACAACGATTCAAGAACGAGTCTCTCACTGGCTGATTTTTATATGTAAGGTGGACATGTGAACAGCACTGAACGCAGTATGTGTCGATGTATGTTCTCATGTGTGTGCTTGCCCTATCCACCCTTCTATTTTTAGATCCCACTGATTACAGCCTGAAGTTAGACCAGACGGAAGTGTCACTCATTTAGCCTGTTTCAGCTGTCAGTGTCCCACCTTTGTACTCTTTGATTCTCTCTGTCACTATCTCACTCTCCCTCCTGTAGTGTTATCCTGCAATCATGACCTAAAAAAGAATATGATGGTGCTCAGGCTTTGGGGGTGTAGCTCAGCGGTGCAGCATTTGACTGCAGATCAAGCAGTTCCTGGTTCAACTCTGGGTCCCCCCTGCTGACTTACTAATGCATCTCTTTCTGCCCTCATAGGGACCCGCAGACCCTGTCGGGTGGACATTGTCCCTGTGAAAAATGAGGAAGGCCTTGTCATCATGTTCATCCTCGACTTCCAGGAGCTGATTGATCCCACACTCAAAAAATCTGGCCTCAGGCAGAGAGTAACCCAAGGATGGATTTACTGTAAACATTAACACTTCCTTTATTATGCCTCAGTGATTTACATTAATCGATCTGTGTCACATGTCGTCATAGTGATGTGTGCTGATCTTTCTAGTTATTAACTCAACCATGGTTCTAGTTTCCGGTCATGGACAATAACATTTACTGACAAATGTTAAGTTAACATTTTACAGATACATGGACAAATAGAACAAAATAATAATAATCAACATAATAAAACACAGAGTTTCCCCCTCAGGTCAGAATCGCCGGCTGAAGATGAGGCTGCCAGTGCTGCGTTCCATGCGACAGGCATCACTTTCCAAAGATCAGTTTGAAGGGGTCGTAGTGGACTACCTGCAGGTGAGGTGGTGTACGCAATACACAAACAAACATACATCTAGAAACACACACGATGATCTTAAGTATTCTAGTTTGTATGTATGCCTCAAACTTTGCTGACGTCTGTACAAAAAACTGAACTACATATAACATTCTGCATTTAAATTATTTATTGACAAAAAACTCTGTGGTGAAGTTTTTTTTAATTCAATCCTAAGTTTTCAAACCTGACACCAGAACTGTATTGGGCATATTTACATATTGAAATTCTGTGGCAGGGATAAGATGTTCCATCCTGGTGCAGGCCAACATTGTATTTCATGTAGATAAGTATGTAAGTATAAATCAACAAAAAAGGAAATTCAGTGACATTTAAAAAAGTCCCTGTTGCTTTAAATGCTAATTTTGCATTCTGGGTACGTTTTGTGGATTTATTTTCGGAAATGTGTTTTGCATCTAAAGGCCACCGTATATACATCTGTTTAAAATGAATAAATTACTTTTGCTCCTCTGCTTGACAGCCGGACAGCGAAGAGTTTCCTTTGAAAGAGTTTCGTATCCCATCCAAGGAGAGCTGCATGCAGTCTGAGACAGAAGCTCTGATAGAACAGGACCTGGATCCTCCGTCTCCTGAAGCCCAGTCCTCCACCAAGCACTGCGCCCTAATGACGGACCGCCTGGACCCCGGCATCGCCTTCCCCCGGGGGACTGGACCTCGGAGCTGCTCCAAGGAAAGTGTCCGCAGCCTCCGACGCGCCTCATCACTGGACGACATCGAAGGGATGAGGGCAGAGTGGAGCAGTCGACCCGGAGACCCTCAAACTACCAGCAGTGAGTATCTGAGTGGGACATTGCGAGTGTCTCAGTGGGAATTTTTGTTGTGGTATTAACTTATTATTTATGCATTTGTTTCTCCAAGAAGCTAAAATATATTTACAATGCACCTTTTCATTTATATTAGTGAAATATGATTATTTCACTAAGCTGACTGGAATAGAACACAACAATTCTAAATCAGGTGACACCAAGCATGACATCATCCTCATGTTTTAGATGGTTTGGTTCCATCATTTTTCATCTGCATCTATATTTCTTAAAAATAGAATTGTAATTAATAAAATAAACAAATCTTGTTAAGTGATATAGAATAACGAATTTCATGATTCTGTTACCTTGGTATTTATTATTTTCAAAAGATTTCACAAGCTGTGATATAACATGAGGGCTGGGATCCTTGATCTCCGTATGAGGTATTCTCGCTATATTGTGAATTTTAACAACAATTGATAAAATGTAGGTGTTATTGCCTCTCTATAATAAATTTATGACCAAAATGAAATTCTATAAATCATGTAATCTTGCATATTGGCCTATTAGGGAACATAGTTCGCTTTATTTAGACTGAATGTTTGTTTGCTTTTCAAAATATACAAGTGTCAACATACAATGATGATCTTAATTTTTGTGTTTTTCTGTATTAGGAGGACACCTCAGAGAACATTCATCATTATCATTAGTACAATGATATATGTTCTTAACAAGGGTTAAAAATATGGTCTATTGTAATTGTTACAGGTTGTCTGTGGTTAATGAGTCAATTAACTTATGCCAGGTCTGTTTCAAAGTGAGTTAGTGTTACAGAAACTGAAGCTCCAGTAGTTAAGGTAAGGTTTTATTTTAATTTAATGTCAGTCAAAAAAGAGGTGTTTCTCATGGCTAAACACAGGAACTGGTTAAAAATCTGATGTAAAGTAAATTATCTACAAGCAAAGAACATTTAAAGCAGCAAATGCCAGATTTTCCATCATGATTCCCAGAAAGAATCTTAACTGTTTTAACTGTTGATCATACATCTCAGATCCTTACTTTTCATTCATAACACAGAGAGCATCAATCTGTGCAATTATGTGATGGTTGTTCCAGCAGGGACATACTGTGTGTGTGTGTGTGTGTGTGTGTGTGTGTGTGTGTGTGTGTGTGTGTGTGTGTGTGTGTGTGTGTGTGTGTGTGTGTGTGTGTGTGTGTGTGTGGTTTTCATTATTATTCCATTTGTGTTCAAATTGTACATCATTGCACATCTGTGCACTTCTCTCAGGGGAAATATTTTGTGAGAAACGATATTTTTAATGCAGGATACAGAAATCCAATCACGCTCTACACGCTCACCCTGTCTGACACGTTTTCACCATATTTGTACTGTACATCATGTCCATCTGTCTCTGTGAGGCACAGTCTGTCTATACCCCTACTAAGTATGTAAAACATTAAAAATAGCCTAACCCTAACCCACCACACGACCATGTTCTAGTCGCTGACGCTGCTGTTTTTTGCTGCAGATCTGAAGCCCAGCACTCTGAACTCCACGTCAGACTCGGATTTGATAAGACACCGGACCATCGGCCGCATCCCTCAGGTTACCCTCACCTTCGGCTCAGATCGGAATAGAGCTGCTTCGCCCACGGAGATCGAAATCATCGCGCCTAGCAAGATAAAAGACCGCACCCAGAATGTCACCGAGAAGGTCACTCACGTCACACAGGTAAGACGAGTCCTTTATCACATCAGGCTGTAAGTCTTGACTTCTTATCACCTTTTATATTTAAAAATGCAAGTATACCTGACATCATATCTTTGAAAACTAAATTAACACTTTCCCGAGAGCTTTGCCAACCGACTGGATGCAGGTAATGAAAAAGGACTGATATTCAGTTTTTTCCTTTGCTTGATTAAATGTTAAAAATGGATGTTCCTGCTCCGGAATGACCGTCAAGGATAGAGTGCACGTTGAAAAAAGGAAATTGATGCCAGATTAAATTTTTACAAGACTTTTTGCCCATTAGATGAGATAATGTCACTTGTTCTCACTTCGGTTTAGATTTTTAGTTTAGCTTTAATTTAGTTCACACAAAATAAATAGATAATGGAATTGTTGGCATGTGGTAGAAACCAGTTGTGGCTTACATGAAAACCATATCCATGAAAATAAAATGCAAAACATACAAACTCTTCAATACTGGTTATAAGTAAGAGAAAATTTGACATATATTAGTATGACAGAAAAAATACAGACAGGGAAGAATATATGCTATAACTACAGATGAATGAAAGAATCTAAAAGAGCGTTAAACAGCAGAACACTATGTCACAGAGGAATCCAATAAATTCATTCCACAAGATCACTCCTCGATATTTAATAGAAAATTGACCAGAAAGGTTTCCCTCATTCCGAGAAATAATATTGATAACCATCATTGTTCGGATGTCAGATAATTGTTCTGGGCAATTGGCAGATAAAACTTTCTAAACCACCTTTATGTTCATATTTTGCCTCATTCAAGATAAGACAGTTTATAGGCTTTCTAAAAGGTTGCTTTCGTATCAAGTCACGGTGTCAAACTTTCAGCTTGGTGTCTGCTTGCTGTCATACAATGTTCCCACTGCTGTCATCCGGTCTGATACGTTCAGGGTCTTCGCTATTATTGAGCTTGTCACATCCAGTTATTGTCCCTACACACACACACACACACACACACACACACTGACACAACACAACACACACACACACACACACACACACACACACACACACACACACACACACACACACACACACACACACACACACACACACACACACACACACACACACACACAGAGTTCAGACAAAGACGTCTATAAATGGTATTTGCGTGTATCTCAGTGAAGCTGCTCAGAGACACTTGCAATCACAAGGTGAGAGTGTAAACGAACGCTCTCACCTGAGGTGCGACATCCATGGCAGCCAGAGCAGAACATGCTCATCAGCCACCTGTCATCACACCACGGTTTGGCTCACCGTCATCTCGCACATAACAGTGGAAGAAGAACACACTGTTTTATTAACCTGACTGGAGAATACGCTTATGAGCATCAATAGTAAAATCTACTCGGATATTAAAATTAAAAGTGACAAAGTTCCAGACTTAGAACATTGGAGATAATGAAATGATAAATAGAAGTCATACATTTTTCAGTTGAAGAATGACATGCTCGTCTGCATGATGAGAAAATTCTCTAAAAAGACTTTTGATGCTGTGAAATGTTAGTACATTTTCTGAGTTCCTAGAAAGTTGACATTTCGGAGATTTTACAATATACCTTCCATGAAATGTAAAAATGTGATGTGAAGTCGAAATATGCAACTTTTATCTGGAGGTGTTTGGTAAATGCAGTGGAATACTAACCACAATGTTAGCATCTGAAATTGAGGAGTAAAAGTGGGAAACATCATTTCAACAGCATTAAACATACAGTAATTATGTACAACTTATAGACTGAGTAAATGGATTTACTTAATACAGCTATACAAACATACATGTCATGCAATGGCCTGTTGTTTGTTTCATGATAGAGATGGTAGTGAATCACTGTCCGGGGCTTCTTTAGTGCATAACATTAAACATTTATATCTGCAGTACTTCCACTCATATCAGTTGACTCCCTTTCCAACCAACCTTGGACTAAGAGGTGGTGGTTCTGCTCGAATTAAATATGTTATTGTGGTTGTTGGTTTGTTATTTCGCAGGATATCTCAAAGAACTCACAGAGCATTTTATAAGAAAAAGGTTGAGATAAAGATTGTCTGAATGCTGTGATGCAGAACCTTCAAGAAAAATCAACAAATATAGGTCATTAAATTCTCCCCAAATTTGTTATATTTAATACATGTTATCCTGGGATATTTTCCGATTTTTGTCTGTGTGAGGTACACAGTAATTGTAGCCCTGTGAATATTATTATCACGTCGTCCCTATCGGGTCTGGCTGCAGGTTTATTTAAATAGACAGAACACAAAGACCAGTGCATCATCATACAAACCCCTAATATGTCTAGACAGTATAGTGGATATTGTCAACAAATCATCTCTTGAAAGCAGCTGTGGCTCAGGAGGAAGAGTGTCTCAGCTCCTCCAGCCTGCATTCCAAAGTGTCCTTGGTCAAGCTAACAACATATGACCCCTGATGGCTGTGCTGACAGTGTATAAACAGGGTATGATAGAAAAAGCGCTGTATGATTGTGCGTGTGTATGTGACTTGTTCTGTAAAGTAATTTGAGTGGTCGCTAAGACTGGAAAAGTGCTATAGAAATATTTTACAAATGTTTTATTTGATTCAGTTCTGGACCCAAATCCATTAAAAATGTTTTTATAATTCAATTCATCAATGGATATATTACATTTTTGGGAGACTTGAGTTCTCTGAATCATTTATAGTTTCAAATATTAGTCTTAGGCTCCTATATTTTCCTGTTATTAACACAGCACTGATACCTTATGTGGCCGCTGCGATGGTGTTGGTGTTGGTGTTGGTGGTGAGATCTCACTTCTTCACACCAGCAGGGAGAACGGTATCGACAGGCGGCTGTGACTCAGCATACAATGTGGAGGCAACATGGCTTCTGTTGCCTTGGAGAAAGTGACACGGCTAACAGAAGGCCCCCTGAAAAGGCCTGGCAGAACACTTCCCTTAACTCGTTGTCTTGAAACTTGTGACTTTGTGTAAGGAATCGGATGAGAAGTGAGTGTTTGTTTCTGCTGGAAGGTACAGTGGAGTTATCACAGTGAGCAAGATTACGCAAAATCTACTTGACGGATTACCAGGAACCTTGATGATAGGATGTGGCATGAACCCAGGAACTTTTTATCAGTTTCTGAACATTGCGAGACAGATGAATGTAAGGGGACTGTTGGGCCTTGGCGGGCATTTACTGCCGCGATACTGAGTGCCATTATTCTCATATTAGTCTAGAATTTGTAATGTGTAGTTTGATGAACAGCACAAAGCTAGATAGAATACTTTATTTCAATTTATTGTGATGGTTTATGGATACATGCGTAAGTGAGAATAAATTTAGTTTTGCACCAAGACACTACTCAGTAGTAAAAAATACTCTGCTTTGAAGTTTTTTTTTCTTTCTGATATCATTTTATCTACAGAAAACGTCCAAACACCTCGTTAAAGATTCTATAAAATATTTCTACGCCTTCTTACTCTTCATTTCCAAACTACCTACTGCACCCAAGATATCTCCTACTTCCACCACCGCCAAAAGATTCAAGTTTCCACGTCACACATGTGTAAGTTACATATTGGACCTCGATTAGCTGAAAGACTATTTTGATATCCTGCGGGTGCTTGTCTTAAACTCAGATTTACACAGGGTCAAACTGTGCAAATACTCCCCACAGTGACACTTAAATATACAAGTGAAGTAACAGAGACTGGAAATGTTCCTAAGTTTTTATTGTGCTGATTGTATTTTCTTGTCCATATATAGTACACAGATCTACTTCTTTTAACTTTCAAACAAACCAGGAATAAAATAACTTTTTCTCAAACAATTAACTTAACTTATTAAAAAGTATCGAAGGAGAAATCTGTGTTGAAAATACTTGTATCTGATGTATGTAATGTCAGTATAAGTGGTAACTAGGCAGAACAGTGAAGGCGGAGGCTCTGCTGAATGTGTGAGGATGCATATGGAGACTGCGTTGGTGTTTGGGGATCACAGACTGTCGCTGAAGCTGTCTGGTGAGATGAAGTTATGAAAGGGAGTGAATAAGGGCGGCAGCCGTGAGGCTATTGAGCGGCACTCATTGGCTTGACGCTGCCTGTGACCTTGGCCTCTGGAGCTAATGGAAGTGGAGGGCAGCGGGCATGCTCGGTGTGCATCTGTCAACCCTCCAACTCTCAAAGCCACAGTCGGCCTCGTACCACCACCACCCTGCCGCCTTTTTACCGTATCACAGTGGTATCATGGTGGTGGGGTCACAGATAAATGTCTGTCCCTGACCCGCAGGTCAGGGTAATCATTGCTGCTGCCATGTGGGAGAAGGAGATCAATTATCAGATATCTAACAATGTAACATTTTATTTACATCTTTAAACATATGTTACCTTTGTTTTTTTTGTATTGTTCAGTTATACAATAATTTTTGTAATCCCTTCTTTATAATTGGATTTCGATTGGCACCTTACAAAAAGGGAAATGAAGGTTGTCATTGATCTTTGGGAATATTGATTTGTCTGCGTAACATGAAGCACACAATGTGATTGACCAGACTGTAGCTTGTAAAAGACAGATAATTGTAGAAAAGCACGCTGTGTGTGTGTGTGTGTGTGTGTGTGTGTGTGTGTGTGTGTGTGTGTGTGTGTGTGTGTGTGTGTGTGTGTGTGTGTGTGTGTGTGTGTGTGTGTGTGTGTGTGTGTGTGTGTGTGTGTGTGTGCGTGTGAGCGTGTGAGAGCGCGTGTGTGAGAGCGCGTGTGTGTGAGCGCGTGTGTGTGAGCGCGTGTGTGTGAGCGCGTGTGTGTGAGCGCGTGTGTGTATTTGTTTTCCAGCAATAAACACTGACCTTCTCAGGACCAGTAGACCTCACGGAGACCAAAGCCTAGACTTAATGAGACATCATTTCTGAGTTCCTGGTTAAGATATGGATTGTGGTTGGGTTAGGGTTAGGCATGAATTGGTCATGGTTAAGGTTAGGGATAAGGTTTGGTTAGGCTTTCTACAATGAATGTCAATACAAAGTCCTAATAAGGATAGCTGGGCAAACCTGTGTGTGTGTGCTTGTGTTTTTGGGAAAGCAGAAGTGTGTTTATGTGGTGCCCCCTGGCTTTGAATTAGCTCATAACAGGAGCATGAAGAGAATCTGGATATTAGTTTGAATTGACTGAGATGACTTTGCTTGAACAAGTCAGATCTGTGATTTTCAGCATTGTGTATGTGTTTTAGTATACTCTACAAGTTCTTATTCAAGAGCAGCTGTTTCTCACAAAACGTGCAATTGTTACAAAAATCAACATCCGTGTTTGAGACAAATCTACAAAAATAAGTTGTCTGACTAATGTATTTAATGTGATATATTTAATGACTTAAAAGTGGCAAAATATATAGACTTGGTTGCAGTATAAACACATACTTTACTTTCAGCGCTTATTCCTCATTGAGCGCGACTTCATCTGTAGGATGCCGTCATTCATACAACCACCGGGTCATTTTTTGAAACAGCGTCCCGCAGTGAGGGCTGGGCTACAGGCAGGGAGGATGAGTGAGGGAGCAGGAGGGAGGGAGGGAGGGAGGGAGGGAGATACAGACGGATGGACAGAGGTTTACTCCTCCGTCTCTCATAGTCTTGTAGTCTTCTCCCTTTGTTTACCCTGCAGTGCGCCTCAGCATGAGCTTCAAGCAGAAACTTCAGCCTGTGAGTTTTTCAGCCGTTCTGTCTTCTCTCTCACACTCTCTCCCTCTTTGTTGTCCCCCTTTCCTCTTCATATTTACCCTCCCTGTCTTCATCATCCCCCTCACCCTCCCTGCTTAGACATATCTGTAGCTCCACAGGTGAGCAACGTCAGCCTTATCCATGTCACCGTCATGTTAATGGGCCCTTGCCCCCAGAGTCGCTCCTTTTTTATTTTTACTTACGGTGTTTTGGTCCAGAAATAGGTGATGTGTGTGTGTGTTTGGAGAGGAATAAGATGAAGGATGAGGATGCACTGACTTAAAAGTTTTATTCCATGTTCACTAAAGTGAGGTCCTGTGTGAGTGGAGGGAGAAAAACGTGAAAGATTCACTGACTTAAACATAAATATTTTTTGTGTTTTCAGGATTTTTAATACCTTCTACCTCTAATACCCAGAAGCATCATGTTTGTTTTCTATTTCACACTGACTTTCATAGTTTCTATGCATCTTTAATTCACATCTCTGTTGTCGTATCTAATTAGTCTGAAAATGCAGGGTGAACTTTCCCTTTCATAATTATGGAGTCAGAGCAGCAGCACGGAGCCGTTGCGTGCCAACGAGTGGTGACCCTGGTCATCATTATGAAACAGAGCTGTGGACAAACATCAATACCTCAGTATTTCTTGGATGAGTGACCCTTTGCCTGTTTGTGTGTTTACATTCTCTTTACTGTGTTGTCTCTTCGCATCTGTTCAGCTGCCGCGGTCAGTTACTGATAGACAAAAAGAGAGTCACAGCTTTTTGTCTTTCAATGAATATTTGACTTAACCTCATTTTCAAATACTGGCCATAAAAAAAAGCCAGTAAAGGGCATTTCATGTCATAATGGAAAACTATACCCGCCTGGGTAATTCCTTGTGAAGATCTAGCTTCTTGTCCCTTCTATCCAAATAAGGCCAAGTGCACATTCAGTAGCTTTTCTAATGGTGTAATTTGTCCTGAAGAAGCAATTTACTCTGACTATTTCTGGGCACTGTTTTCATACTAGCTGGGAAAGTGAAAAGAAACTGAATATATTTCAGCCTAATGATTCCTGCGTGAGTTTTTGCTTGTACAACACTGCACTGACTCTGACCATGATGACAACTGCAAACAGTGAGACATCAGAAAAACACATTCTTTTTCACACCAGGAATGACTATTTAAAACAACCCCACATGACCTTGTAGTTAACAAGAATGAGCTAAAACCGGTGCTCTGCATGGAGCGCAATCAATGACTGCTCTTGTTGTGGTCCACAATTAACCAGGGCACTGGCAGGAGGGGTCATGTGGTCTATAGATAAAACAGGGATCACATGGTAAGGCAGAGGCAGGTGAGGCTGCAGCTTTGACCCAGTGGAGTGACTGTGTAGAGAGGACAGAGCTGCACGGGGTATATATTCTGTGTGTAGAGTTTGGAGTGAGGGATGCAGGGGAGGAGGTGGTGGCTGCACAGCAGACAGTTTGGGCTGCAGAGGGTTTGGAGGAGCCTCCACCTCTGCTGCTGTGGTCCACACCAGGATGAGAACCTGGACACAGAGGCTATCACCGCCGTACCGGTCAGTTGGGCCTTGATGCTTTTGTTACTCATATCTGTTTTGTTTTGGTCTGTCTGATTTTAGCAACACTGGATGGATTTTCATACTGGTGTTTTTTTTGCTTCATTAAAGACAGGAACTGTTGCTGTAGCTTTTTCTGCACCAACAATTTAGCATATTGAGCAACTGCCTGAGTGTGGACGTGTTGTCGGTAAAGGCTGTGACATTTTCTCCTGCCAACTTGGTGAGTCATGGTGACAGGAGGTTGGTTACTTACCTTAAGGTGCAGAATGCTGCAAATTACAGTCTGACTGGCTGTGACATACAGAGCTCAGTGTGAAGGCGCAAGCAGTGATAACGTAGTGTGTGCAGCAGCCACTAATTTATTCATACACATTTTCCCTGAGCTTTTTTAAAATCTGTTAATTATTCTTGAATTTTATTTCAGTTTCCTCACTTCAACTAAAGTGTGTTGCTGAGAACGACATCTTACATTTTATTGCCTGGTTTTGTTTTTGCCCAGGTCTTTGCTTAATCTTCTCATGAAATGGGAAGAGTTCATATATTTCTTTAAAAATTGCACTGCACTGATCTAAACCAGTTTCCAAACCAACGTAAGACAAGCGACTGCTGCTGACTAGACCTGAACATTTCCTACTTTCTGCAGCTCAGGACATTTTAAATTTAAACATATACACAACAATTTCCCTATAAAACTCTGTTTGCTTCCCCCTAACTTAAGCAGGGTTGGTCAACATAAACCCTCATGTGGTCTGTTTTAATATACAAATATATGAATACAAAGTTAAAGTAGGCCACTACCATTATCTCAGAAATGAGAAATTAGGAACCTATATCTACTCTAAAAAGCTGAGCTAAACCTGTCCATGAAAGCTATATTTAGTTAATAGTATTGAAATTATAGTGATAATTGTAAGGTCAATTATCACTTTAACAGCTTTTAAATTTTTTCCAGGAGGGTTGGAGCCAATCCCAGCTGTCACTGGTTGTGAAGTACACCCTCATCTCTGAACAGATAATTTAATGGTTGCGTAAACCTCCCCTGAACGCCTTTCTAACATCTTCTCCATCCCTTCCCTGTGTCCTCAGGTGTTGTCCCTCGGTGCTGACGTGCTGCCAGAGTACAAGCTCCAGGCCCCACGCATCCACAAATGGACCATCCTGCACTACAGCCCATTCAAAGCGGTATGGGACTGGGTCATCCTGCTGCTGGTCATCTACACTGCAATCTTCACACCATACTCGGCTGCTTTCCTCCTCAACGAGGTGGAGGAACAGCGGAGGAGGACCTGCGGCTACACCTGCAACCCGCTCAACGTGGTGGACCTGGTGGTGGACGTCATGTTCATCGTGGACATTCTCATCAACTTCAGGACCACCTACGTCAACCACAACGACGAGGTGGTCAGCCACCCGGGACACATTGCACAGCACTACTTCAAGGGCTGGTTCCTCATCGACATCGTGGCCGCCATTCCCTTCGATCTGCTCATATTCCGCTCTGGATCAGAGGAGGTGAGGAAGACGAGGAGAGTGTATTTCAGCATCTGCACAATACTGTTAAAGTAACTTTGCTTCATCCAGTGATGTCTGATGAAGTAAAAAAGACAAGGGGACCAGCTTTCACACACTCATAGATCTCAGTTCCCTAAATATGCCAGAGGTCACAGGTCAAGATCACGGTGGCCTCGCAAAGTATGTCGATGTTATTCTTGAACGTGATATCTTAAGATCAACTTAAGGGAATGTCTTCAAATTTGGTAGAAACATTCACTTAGACTCAAAGATGAACCAATTCGATTTTGGTGATTGGAGGTCAAAGGTCAAGGTCACAGTGACCTCTATCTACGTATCCTAGTCAAACATGCTCGTGAGTGTACTGTAGGAACAGCGTTATCTCCACGTTTAGACTAATGGGATATTGTTTTAGTGAATCATAACAAAACTATCATGGTTTTAACTTGAAAAAACAAGGTTGACATTTTCGAGGACTTTTGTCTTTAAGTGTGTGCAATTTGTGCAGCTTGGTTGAATTTAGGGCTGTTGGGCCTTGGCAGAGGAATGTGCTCTACTGAGTGCCATTCTTGTTTGATTTCTGTATCCAAGAACCATATATTCACATGCAGCAAAATATTACTGTCACAGGTTTGAGAATTGTAAACAGTGGTATGAAAGCTAACTGGCTGTTGCTAACATGAAGCCTACACTCTCTCCACCAGCCCCAGACAACCACTCTGATTGGTTTACTGAAGACAGCCAGGCTGCTGAGGTTGGTGCGAGTGGCCAGGAAGCTGGACCGTTACTCTGAATATGGAGCCGCCGTCCTGTTCCTTCTCATGTGCACCTTTGCCCTCATCGCTCATTGGCTGGCCTGCATCTGGTACGCCATCGGCAACGTGGAGCGCACCGGCTCTCTGCACATCGGCGGCATGAAGATCGGCTGGCTGGACAACCTGGCTGACCAGATCGGCAAACACTACAACGACAGTGACGCGACCTCAGGCCCCTCCATCAAGGACAAGTATGTCACCGCTCTGTACTTCACCTTCAGCAGCTTGACCAGCGTGGGCTTTGGGAACGTCTCGCCAAACACCAACCCGGAGAAGATCTTCTCCATCTGTGTCATGCTCATTGGCTGTGAGTAGAGTGGGAGGAAACCTGAAATGTGAAATGTTTTAGAACAAATAAAATACCTTCAGTTTTAAAGCAGGGGAATTTTAATTTGAATGTTTTCCTGTAAAAGGGACAAAATCAGAGTGAGAGACTTTGATAGCTACATTTTTTTTTAATCCTGATCAAGACAGAACAAATAGTGACCATTATTTAATGGCTATATTCAATCTCTCACATTTTTGATGTCCCATGTTTTTCTTAGAATTATATTTTTCTATGGTTGAAAAGTGTGTGAACCATGATTAACATGTGACACTAAAAAATACGTGTATATATATGATCGATTGATCACTATTTACAGGTGTAATTTTAAAATTAGGGATTTAAATCAGTTTATAAATATATTTTTAAATGATTGATGAATTAAAAGTAATTCAAAATAATATGGTACATTTAAGAGAATTTTATGCAGCATTGTTCAGTGATGATGACATTAACATAAGCATCAATTTGTTCTTACAAGTTGACAAATTGACTCATCATTCAAAAGTATAACAGATTCTGCTATTTTTAATAATTTTACCTGTCGCATTCTTCAATTTAAAAAAAAATTCTAATTTTATACATATACGTATATTTATTATTTTGTAGAGTGATAGACAAGACACATGGGTAAAAAGACAGCGGATGTTACGAGTAACAAATTTCACCGACTTGAATCAAACCAGGGACATTAGGATCACATTGTACAAATCATTTGCACCAGGATAACATGCAGCCTTTTGTCCTCTGTCCTGTGCAGCTCTGATGTACGCCAGTATCTTCGGTAACGTGTCAGCCATTATCCAGAGGTTGTACTCGGGCACGGCCCGCTACCACACCCAGATGCTGCGGGTCAAAGAGTTCATACGTTTCCATCAGATCCCAGGAGGCCTGAAACAGAGGCTGGAGGAGTACTTCCAACACGCCTGGTCCTACACCAACGGCATCGACATGAATGCTGTAAGTCATGACGAAAATCATACACATTAAGGAGGAAAGATCTCTATTTGTGGTTGTGGATAATGGCTGGAAACTGTTTTTTGTTGGACCACAGAAGTTAAGACTATCAAAAAGATTCATTTTCATCTGTATACATAGCTTTTCTCAATATAAGGGGGTGTAGCTCAGTGGTAGAGCATTTGACTGCAGATCAAGAGGTCCCCAGTTCAATTCTGGGTGCCCCCTTCTCCATATTATACTACTCTGAAAATAAAATACACTATCAGACTTCCTCTCAGTTAAGGGGATAGCTTTGGTCTTTATCTGATCAAGATGTCCTTTTGGACAAAGTAACCCTCCTTTCATTTAAATATTGAAATAAGTGTTTCCACTGAGGTTGCTTCATTTGGAGACCCAGTTTTTATGTAGTGCGTCATATGGCTGCTCGGGCTCCTAACAGCACTGGAGCATGACACAGCGAGAGATCAACATTAGCGCCTGTCAATTCAATGTGAGAATAGATAATCAGTTGGAGCAGCTGCCCTTTGTGCCCCACCTGATTCAAACTGACTGATTGCTCTCCTTCTGTTACCCCTCGCCTTCTTTTTCAGTTTTATTCTTCATCTTTCGATCACTAAAGGAAAGTGCATAATAAAGAAAAAATTATCATGGAAACTGATTTGACCTGATGCCCTTTGTGGCCTTGCAGGTTCTAAAGGGTTTCCCTGAGTGTCTGCAGGCTGACATCTGCCTCCATCTGAACCGCAGCTTGCTTCAGAACTGCAAGGCCTTTCGCGGCGCCAACAAGGGCTGCCTGCGCGCTTTGGCCATGCGATTCAAGACCACCCACGCTCCCCCGGGGGACACTCTGGTCCACAGTGGGGACATTCTCACCGCCGTCTACTTCATTTCCAGAGGGTCCATCGAGATCCTCAGGGACGACGTGGTGGTGGCAATACTGGGTGAGCTACAAGGCATGAAGGAGGCCATGCTTACTTTGTCTTTTGTTCCAATGTGTTTGCAAATCTGTGATATTCATAGTCATTAGTAATTACAGTTAAAATCAGCTTGTAATATTTAGAAAATTAAATCTGTAAAAATAACTAGTGTACATAAAAAATATGAAAAGCAGAAAAGGGTGTACATTTTTTAATCTGTGAATCTGAAACCACTAAAATCTGCCGTGTTTTTGCTAAACAACTCAAACTAAAATGACGTCATCCTCTCATCTCTTTCCAACAATCTCCCTCTGCCCTTTTACACTGCACAACAATTCTGTGGTTGTTGTGTTGCCAGAGGTGTTTGGGCACAGCTCCACTTCCATTTCACAGTGGCATTGATCATCAATAGTTCACTCACATCCAAGCTGCATAGGTCATTTTTATTTCAGCTGTGTTTGAGGGCACTATTAATGCACGCTGAGCTGTGGTGCTGTTGAGGGTCTGTGTTTTCTTTTGTTAGTAAAATAATTTAGCGGTGTCTGACTGACTGTGTCAATTACAAATGTTCACCCTTTCCCATAATGTTCCTCTCTTTTTCTTCTGTGGTTTGTCCAGGAAAGAACGACATCTTTGGTGAACCCATCAGTCTCTATGGCAGACCAGGGAAGTCCAGCGCTGACGTCAGAGCTCTGACTTACTGCGACCTGCACAGGATCCTGAGAGATGACCTGCTGGAAGTGCTGGACATGTATCCCGACTTTGCTGACATGTTCTGGAACAACTTGGAGATCACCTTCAACCTGAGAGATGTGAGTTCCACTAGAGGGCAGTGTTAAACGCTATATTGGAATAAACATTATAAAAGCAATTACATTCGTATTATTTGTGTTTTAAGCTTTCGGGAAAAGGTTATAACCAGTTATCTGACTAAGTGTATGACAGAAAGTTTTAAATGGTGCAAATAATTTGTTCACATTAAACATATTTCGCTGAAGTCTCTGTAAGGCCTTCTTTAAAATGTTGTGAGATGAGATGTGTTGTGTGTTTTTGAATTACTGAAGCTGATATGTCTCAGGCAGACAGAATAAACCAGCCAACCCCGAGCAGGGACTCTGAATGTGGCTACCGCCGGACAAGGCATCGGAGAAGCTCCCTGCGGCGCCGAAACCGTCCAGGTGAGTGAGGGGCAGAGTTTAAGAAAGTTAACACATCTGTCGGATGTCTGATCTCTGTATTTTATTTCTGCGGCTGTCCCGTGACTCTGTCTGTACAGACGGGATGGACCGTGAAGACTCTTACCCCGATCAGTCCTGTACAATGGCAAACCACCACCAGAGCACGATGGCAGGAGCCCACTGGGATGACCTCTGCAGCAGCACCAGTATCTGTTCACAGTCTAGTGATGAGGAGATGAAGCCCATGGGACACAGCAAAGGGGAGCTGTACCCCCCTGGAGGTGACACCAGAGACTACCCCCCAGCAGTGGTCAACATCCTGCCTCACAGTGGACCCTCTGCTGAGGTGGGACCGCCCGTAGACCGCGGAGGACCACCGTTCTCAGGTAGAGAATCAACCTACATACGATCCCTTGAACAGTCATGTGTGGAAAGACTGCAGGAGGCTCAAAGGAGCTTTAAATAATTGCAGATGGGCACAAAATTCATTTTCAAATTGCAGTTCAATCTCAGCACTTGACATTCTCACCGCAGGCCATGGTTTTACCAACACACTATCACTGTGTCTTTCTCCACTATAGCAACATCAGATGGCTCCATCCTTCTCCAGATATTTTAGGGACCTCGTGTGTTTTATGAAATGAGAGAAACTAAAAAAGATTTTTTTTTATTAAAAATCATACAGGGATGACATGTAAATTCCATTTAAATGATTAAAATTGAATTTCTTTCCTTTATCTCTTTGAATCATTCATTCATTCATTCGAATTACAATTGTTTTGTAAAGAGAGTATATTAGTGCATTTTACATGTCAACTCCACATCCATTCATTGAAACACTGTGTTTGAGTTTATGTTAATGTCATATATCACCAACCACTTCTTACAGACATAAAGGCAGGAAATAATGGAGACAAACATAAACAGTCTTGTTACGTTGGAAAATGTCCAGACTATCAAATCCAGTAAAGCATTTGGTACAAGACACAACTAAGTTTACTAGAAATAATGAAGTATAAAAAGGATTTTGACTGACAGGTTGCCCTTTCTGTACAGCAGCAGCAGCAGCAGCAGAAGCAGCAGCACCAATTAGCATGTCAGGGTTGTATGGCTACTGGCCGGGCAGCAGACCCTCTGAAGGACAGAGACAGACGTCAGCAGTCAGGGCCAGCTTCCACCCACCGCCGTGCGCTGAAGAACGGCCCAGTGAGCTGGAATCCAGACTGGAGCTGCTGCAATCACAATTAAATCGGTCAGTCAATATTTTGGGTGGAAGTCAAAAGGTATGAGGGGGCACCCGGATTTGAACCAGGGACCTCTTGATCTGCAGTCAAATGCTCTACCACTGAGCTATACCCCCTTTGATGGTATTCACTGGCCACTGTTGAGCTATTCGCTTCTATCAGTGGAGTGTGTTTATCTTCTAGGTGTGTTTGTTTCTGGCTGTTAGTCCCTCCCCTGCTGTGTGTCTGTATCATTTCCCAGCTGGTTGCTTACGTGGTGTGAATTGTCTGACATGCATGTGTATGAGAGAAATGGAGGAAACAGGAGGAGAAAGGAGAGCTACAATATAAGAGAGGTCAAAGGTGACGCTGAAAAATGTAGTAAAAATATCTTCAAAGATGTTTAAATGCACATCCTGTAAACCGCCTGTTTGCTTTTACATGTGCGACAGGGAGGGAGGGACACTGTGGAGAGAGCAACAGAGAAGCCTAGTGGACATTTTTGAAAGAGCAGATTACTCACTGTAAAAATGTAATGTCGCCCTCCATCCTGCATGAAATCAGAAATACAATTTAAACAGTGTGTTTTCTCATCGTGAAGATAAACCCTTTCCTCGGGTCACATTTCACATCTCCCTTCATCTCTGCCAGGCTGGAGACGCGTATGACGGCAGATATCAACGTGATCCTGCAGCTCCTCCAGCGACAGATGGCCCCGGTGCCTCCAGCCTACAGCGCCGTGTCCCCCAGCCCTCACCCAACTCACCCCACCACCCTGTACAGCACAGGGCCACCCACAGTTCACACTGTCCCCCCAATCCAGCCAGTACAGATCGACAGCACTGCCTCACTGCTGCAGGTGCTGAGTTTACACGCATGTCGTTACCACAAGTTGGTTGTAATGCCGATTTTAACTTTTATAAAATGTGTGATTTACATCATTTTGAAAATCAAAATGATGTAAATCAAAATTGTATTAATTGTGTAGATCAAACAGAAATCTGAACACATGTCAGAAAGTTCAGTCCAATCCAAACAATTATAATAACAATAATTCTGACTGTCTATGGTTAATTTTCTCTGACATTTATAGATCAAGGAATAACTTCAATGTCAGAGGAGCATTTTCCTTCTACATTTTTTTTCAATTAGTATCTGAACTTTTCTGTTTTTTACAAATACAGACATGCACCATTGTTATCCGCATCATTTAACAATGATTTAGTGTAAGCATGAATAGGTCTCAAAAGATGCTTCATTTGTATCTAAGACAGTTTTTTTTGTTGTTCAAATTTCATAAAGAATCATTACTGCAATCCTTATAAATAAAAAACTATATATAGAGAATGATCAATTTTACTTGCCAATTTTGTATTTTGTAGAAAGAAAACCATTCTTTTCTGATTTGATGTTTGATTGAGTTGGCAGTAATCACCGCTTTGGAAAGTTTGATGATTAAACCTTTATGACAACCAGGCCGTAATAGCCGCAATTTTCTCATCCAGTTTCTTTATGAAACACAAAGGCCGGAGGGGGGATTCATCAGGTCATTGTGCTGCACCTAGTCCTGTCTGAATTTGTCCATTTTTGTCTTTCCAGAGTCCAGACTCTGACTTTGAGCACAAATCCAAGGACTCCCTGTCGAGTGGGATCCATCTCACTGTGGCCTCTGATGACACCATGTCAATGTCACCGGAGGCGGACCCACCACACCTGCCCAGCATGGACCTGGCCACTCCTCAACTGTCAGGGATCGACAAGCCTCCTGGACTGTTATGTGGCAGCCAGCGCTTCCCCTCCCTCCCTGAGCACCTGGAGACCTCCACCGAGATGCAGGAGATCCAGAGGCACGTCTCTGACCCTGTCTTGCCAGGCAGCTAGAACTCCACCATCACCACCAGCAAAAAAGCCTGGTCCTTTGGACTGGATGGCCACATGATCCCCAGATGGTTACTTCCTTCTACCTTCCTTAAAATCTTCACTGTCCTCTTCAGATGCTGCTGAATAGCGTGGGAAACTTCGCCTCCCCCCTTCAATGAGGTTTCGGAGTGCCTCCTGTTTCTTAGGGACTCAACGCTGCCCTCACAGGCTGCTGTGGTTTTGTGCTCCAGCATCCCTTCACTCGTGAATGAAGAGATTATTCCTGCCCAGCTGGGCCAGGAATTTTATGAAACATGGGTTGAGAGTAAGCACAGGATCATACACAAAAATCAGGCAATCAACTGCATCCTAGGCCGAGGTTTCCTTGAGGAGAGGTGAAATGACAAGGACTCATGTGTTTCACGTGTGAAGAGTTATCGGCTTTCACTTTGTTAAAGAGTTGCACAATTAGATTATAGAAAAAATCATTTATCTTGTACTGAAATTATTTTCATAATATTAGAGATGTGTTAGTAACATTAAGAGCCATACGTAACTATGAGTGTAAAAAACTCCCTGTTGTTTTTAATGTGTTGAAAAAATATCAAAAGGCATAACCACAACTGTCTGTCTCACTGTGAACGATGGTGGCTCACGGCTGTATTAGAAAGAATAACAAACTTCATCTCATGTTTCATGTTCTGACATTTTGACTCAGCAGTTCTTGTTGAGTGTGACATTTGTACTCGAGAGGGTTTCTACAACACACAGTCAAGCAGAGAAACACTCTCACTCAGCTGGTCGATCACGGCTGCTTTGCTCGGTTTCCCCCCGGTTTCTTTTTTCTGTTTCTGCACCGTTCAGCTCAAATGTGTCCGATGTCTTCATGGTGCGGTCACATGGTTTCACAAAGGACCAGCTACTGTACTGGACCGTGATATTTAACACTGCTGAGGGTTCTGTGAATGGTAAATGTCAATCAAGGGCGTCCTTTGTAGAGATGAAGTCACAGTTCCAACCATGAGGTAAATGTAATGCCTTTTTAAGCATTTATAATTCTGTATGTTGTTTCTGGAAGCACAATTTCTGTTATTTATCTTTTTTTTTTTAGATTAAAAACACTGCAGATTTACAACACGAGTCCACATTGCTTTTATTTTCCGAATGTTGACCTGAGTGAAAGTATTTACTCAACACAATACACCAGTTTATGCATTGGCTGATAAAAACTGTCAGGAGCCTTTCACAGACACATCAGTATCAGTGTTTGGCAGTATGTGCAGATATTAAAATGTATTTTAAATCCAGCTATTCCTTTGTGTTCTCCTTAAATGTATTATTTGGCAGTGTCATGGTGACATCACTTAACTACCAAATGAAGAGGAAGATCGATGTGACCTTTTAACCACTTCCAACTTAACAAAATGAAGCCAAACATCAACAGGTTTGTTCCTAAGACATGGAGGAATACAATTTATTAGAGCAAATTCAATAATAAACTTTATGAAAAAAGCTACAACATGAACACTTGGCTTACCAACATCTCAAGTTGATATATTTATATGTATGTACATTTTGCCTTGTAATGGCATGCTACAAGGACATGAACCTTTAATTATTGAAAACAACAAAAGAATAGAGAGGCAGACGTAGTCAGAAAGTTGTTTTTCGCTCTCCTCTCGTTTCACAAAGCACTCTAACACAAAGAAAATGCAGCTTTCCAAGCACAATCTTCTACAAATTAAATGAAGAAGAAGAGGAGGAGGATAATTAGGGAGGTGGGAGACTGAACAACATTGCTCTGGTAGGTTCTCAGTGTTGCTGTACACGGCTGACTCACAGTATCAACAGCCCAACTTAAACACACCATATGATGACAGACACCACCGCAGTGACGATATGAAGCCCCCTCTGGTCATTTTTACAATTTTTAAAAGTTGCACAGGTCACAAGTCGGAGCCTGAATACAATTGTGGAGGGGATACCGGAAAATTTAAATTGCCACAGAGGTTAACAAGACAAAAATATACTGTTCTTTGAATCAACAATAATATGGTATGAGTCCACAATAAAACTACAACATATTCCTTCGTATTCGAGAGGACATCTGCCATCTACAGTAGTTTTTAAATCAACCTTTACAAATCAAACAGATGAAACACACAACATCTAAATCCTTTATGATAATCTCACATCTGGCTGAAATCACACCAAGAAGTATAAAAAGATTGGATTTTCAAAGACAACAGCTCAGAGTTCAATCGTCTTAGCTGCTGTGCTGATGTTGAACACTACCTTGTGAGCAAAATAAATAAGAGCATAAACACATTTAATAGAAGAATGGAGTAAAGACGTGGAAGAAAATGTAAAACAGGTTATTGTGGAGTTGGTGTGTGACACTCCGAACACCTTCAGACAGTTCACTCATGACCTCATCCTCATCTTGAAAGAAGTGGGATAAGGGGGGAAACAAGTCCAAATCTGAAACAAAACGCTCCTTCTTTTCTTCATCTAAGTGTCCGTAGCTTTAGACACGCAGGATCTCCAGGCAGTTGTTGTAGCAGATGGCGATCCAGTCCGGCTGTGTGGAGGCCCACTGCACGTTGTTGATCTCCCCTTCAGCAGTGTAGGCCAGGATGGGATCCTCAATGGCCCGCGGCATCTGCTGGATGTCCCAGATCAGGGCCTGGTGGTCATCAGCTGAGGGAAGAAGAGCATTAGAAGAAAAATATAAGAAACAACACGGCTCCCTCGTTCTTTTCAAAGAGGCTCGTCTGTGGACAAATGTTCAGGCATCTAAATACACTTTAAACTCTTTGCTCCAATTGGATCTCCTGGATGGTATTTTATGTCTCTCTGGTCCAGTATCTGAAGAGACACACCCTCCACCAATGCAGCCTCATGTGGTGTTTAATCAAAGTGCCACTTTAGGCCTAAGTGTCTGCTTACCTGCAGTGCAGATGTGACACGAGGAGTGGGGGGCCCAGGCGATGCCGTTAACACAGGCCCGATGGTTGTTCAGCCGAGCCACTGGTGTGCAAGGCACACGTACGTCCAGGATGACCACCTATGACACACAAATATTAATGATAGATTAGATATAGAGCTGTGGCTTGGAGCTTTTGATTGAACCACATGATCTTCCTTCCATCCCTCTGATAAATGTTGTAAATATTGTTCTTTTGTTGATGTGCTCTATTACAAGCGACATCTATTGCACGTCTGTCCATTCTGGGAGGGGGATCCATCACTTGCAACTCTCTCTGAGGTTTCTGCATTTTTTTCCCCCTGTAAAAGGTTTTTTGTGAGCGTTTCCTCACTTTAGTTGAGGGCTCAGTTCAGAGGATGTGGCACCTTGTACAGATTGTTATGCCCTATGAGGCAAATTGTGAATATGGGTTATACAAATAAAATGTGGTTGTTTGATTGATCTATACATTTTTAAATGTTTGCATGGAATTTCTCTTAGCACCATGTACATATTCATCTATTAAGACTGACTTAGTGGATCTTAAAGATTAATACCACTGGGATTATTTTTCATTTGCCGTATCAGGGTCAAGAATTACAGTAACTTCTAATACCAACTTCAAAGCCAACATCAACAACAACTCCTTGCAGTGCGCAGAAAAAGGAAAATCTGAGCATCAACAATTCCTCGACAATTGGGAAACCTATCAAAAACAGAAGTAATACTCTATTCCAACATTATTTTCTATGCAATAAGTAATTGCATATATTTCTGTATGAATGTCAACACATTATCTCATTGATAAATAAAGCTGTTTTTCAATCGTTACAGAAAACTGACCTCCATGCCGTCCATGGCCATCGTGGCCAGGTAGTTGGGGTCCTGCTTGTTCCAGCACAGGCGGAGAAGCGGGTGGTGCTGGGGGTCTTCATAGATGATGGTGCTGTGTTCCAGGTGTCGGAGGTCAAACATGCGGACGGACCCGTCAGCTCCCACAGAGGCAAACATGTCTCTGCCGCCTCCTGCACGGCTGAACGCAATGTCATACACCTGAAAACACATAGAAACACATTAAAGTAAATGTTCTTTCGGGCTGTGAGCACAACCCCACTTCATTTTGCAGTGCAGACACAAACACACCTCTTTGTCATGAGCGATCAGCTGAGTCTTCACATGCCCAGAGACCAGGTTAACTCGCCCGAGCACCTGACCGGTCTCCAGCCCCCAGATGGTGCAGGTGGTGTCAATGCTGGAAGTGCCTGCAGGTTGAACCAACACCTTAGAAACTCAAACTTCATCCGTGAAGGATTAAGCTCTAGCTTTCCAACTATACATCACTACAGAGGATTTCTTACCCAGCAGATTGGGATCAACTTCATTCCAGTCGAAAGAGGTGAGGGGCGCACAGAAGTCTGAGTTCTTGTTGTTGTTCAGCAAACATTCAAGACGCGTTTCTGTGTCGCTGACCTGAAAGACGGATGCAAAGGAATTTATCTGGGACCAATGTCAAGTCAATATGACCATTTCACAACAACTATCTGGCCAAGCTGACGCAGTACACAAACTAACAACAACATGGTTACTTCTGGATATGATTGATAACTGACAGATATGTCTTGAAAAAGGGGCTTTAAAAATCTCTCCTCCCATTCTATGTCTCTTGAAACTGTTGTCCACAGGGACACACAAGACGCTTTAGAATAAGGCTAAGAATATTCCAAATTTGATCAAAAACAAGTCTATACAACACATTTGTTGGAGATTATTTCTAGCAGCAGATATTTCTCATATGAGTATTTCCAGCAGCCAAATGGTTATAAAAGAACGTGTGAGGCAGTGTGCTTAAAATAGCTTTTGTCAAACAGTTGCTGTGGACTGCACAGCTTTGAATGACTTCAACAAAACAGACAATGCTTGTTGGGGTTGTCTGCCACGTGTTTGGTTTGATCTTTCTGTGGGATTTGATGAACATGAGAGAAATGATCCACATACCCTCCAGATGCGCAGGTAGTCTCCACTGGTGGCCAACAGGTCCGGGTAAACCCCCTTGGTGTCGGGTATCCACATGATCTTGGTGGTGGGGTACGGGTGGTCAAAGGTGTTCCTGCAGACAAACTCTGAGCTCTCCTCCTCCAGACCCACCAGCTGAACCTGTGCAGGAGCAAACACACAACCACCAGTTTCAACACGAGTCCAATGAATTTTCACTAAGCTACGAGGACTGGAAATGAAATTTCCTGTGAATTACGTTGTTACGGGTCAGTTCAACTAAAGACACAAACTAGGCCCGATGCATATTTACACATGGGTACTTATGTGTTAGCGTGGAGTGAGAACAAAACTGGGATTTTACGCGTAAGTGCTGCGCAGGATGGCTAGCATTAGCATTAGCTCGCCAACGCTTCCATCGTTAGCCTCGGCTAATAAATGGCCACATCCACACCACACTACGCACCTTGTTGTTGTATTCCTCCACAAAGCTCCCGAGTGCCAGTCGAAAGCGTTTGTCGGGCCGGACGCTCCAGTTCATCGCATACACCGTCCATGGCGCCTCGTATTTGTAGATTTCTTTTCTTTTACCGTGGAGCGACATCCCCCCGAACTGCAGCTAGCACGCTAGCGTTAGCTAACTATGAAATAAGTGCTCTTCTGCGCAGACTATGAGCCTCTACTGCAACTGACACGAACAGATTCCAGCCTGCGGGGTGAAGAGGAGCATTTAATCAAGCGAATGTTGTTCCGGAGGAAGATTTCTCACCACTTCACCCAACAAAGAGTTGCATTGCTTCGTTGTGCTCTCAATAACTGTCAAGTTGAACCAAACACAAGAGACTTCCGGTTTCGGGGTTTCTTTCTTTTTCTTTTTCTTTTTATAAAATCGCCAAATTTCCCCCAAAACTTAGGTCTTTCTTTTACAATGTAGTCTAAAAAAATCTGATTATATAAATAAACAGATAATGAATGTGTTATTATATGTGTTATTATATGACATTTGTAAGAATAATATTCGAATCATATTATACTATACTTTAAATACTTTTATTCATTTATGTATTTGTTTATTTATGTACTTATTTATATAATCATTTATTATTAGATTGTTTGCCATCTCAATTTGATTTGAAACCTATACAAGTTCCTTAATTTGTTACGGTCCTATTCTTTGTTATATTGTCAGTAAGTAGTGTCACGTGTCCTAGATGTCTGTTTGAACGGGACTATTATATTACGTTCATTATAATATGTACAGTATAATTTATAATAATTTACATTGGTCACAACTGGGTTTTAAATGTCTACGCTATATTTATTATCATGAATTATATATAACGCTATTCTGTAATCGTCGTAGCTGTAGTTACGCGCTACGACCACCGGCGGCACTACGGCATCATAATCAGACAGGGCAGCGTACAACACTTCCGGTAGAAACCTGCAAAATAAAACTTGATAATTACGCAGCAGAGACCGTGGTCACGTGATATCCGGTGCGAGACACCAGCCGATACCATGCTTTTAATTTGAAAGAACATCCCCGTGCCTCCTGGACGTCACTACAAGGACAGTTCAGGTGAAGCTCAGCCAGCGTCACGTTTACTGACAGAGATTCTCGAGGTAAGGTGATGTAGACATTTTGTCATGTAGTTTTTTATGCGCTTCACTCTCTGAGTTGTGTCAATGAGACAAACGGCTGTTTTCCGCTCAGGATCAGAGGCTGTTTGCTCGCAACATGGTCCCATGCTACTTAGCCACCGCTAGCATGCTAATGCAAGATTTGCTAGCAGCTAATAATAAAGTGAGAGAGTGCTGGGGGATGGGTAGGACACTGTGATATACAGCTTGTGGTTTAATCCTACATTATATATCCGTTAGCTTTGACTCAAGTGCCACTACAGAAGCGAGCAAAGTCAAACATAATCCGCTAATTTAGCCTGTTAGCAAGTATGTCGCCAGTGTTAGCTAAAGTTAGTTGGTGCGGCTATCTGGTTGAATCTTTACCGGATCTAGCCACACACGGTAGGGCTACTGAGCTAAGCCTGTATGTTGCCCCAGCATCGTCACATTAGGTCATCACAATATCTTATGTGGATTTATTGATATGTCTTAATATTTGTATTCACACCACCAAAGTGCTACACTGGAAACGAGTTCTCAATGTTTCCCAGTGGAGGTGCACTAACGCTCATGTGTTCCTGCTAGTTAGTCTCTATCCGTAGGGATCATCTGGTCTTTGGGGGTCATATGCAGTCTATGGGGTCATCACGTGAACACCCACCGTGTGAGCAGGGACTGGTCTGTTGCTGTGTTATGACCTGTTTAACCTGCACTCTGTCACAGCTTAACCGCCAGTGCCAGGTGCCCAGTTTGGACCATTGTTAAATATTACACAAGTTGTCTTGAAGTGATAACAGGTTGAAATGATCACCACACTTATTAGGCCTGTGTCATATAATCCTAGAATATGAACGTAGTCCTTTTGAAGTTGCAACATCAGAATCAGAATGTATTTATTGCCAAGTAGGTTTACACCTACCTGGAATTTGCCTTGGTATATAGGTGCATACAATGAACATAAAAACACTAAGTACTACACATAAGAAAAAAACAATATATAAAAGATATGTAAAGTAAAAAGTAAAATGCAAAATGCAAAACAGGAGTGCAATATGCAATGTGCAATGTAATGTAATGTGTGTTAATGTAACACAGACTTGGGGCGGGATAAGAGTCCAAGTCAGGTGGGGGTCCCGGGCCTTGTTGATAAGGCCAACTGCAGCCGGGAAGAAGCTGGTCTTGTGGCGTGAGGTTTTGGTCCTGATGGAATATGTGCCTGGAATATGAACGTAATCCTTGGAAGTTGCAACATGTAGTGCTATGATCGCTTGAAATTTGACATCCTTCTTTTCAAACACTTCTTTTCTTTTTGTATTCTACATGTAAAATGTCTATTTGACCTTCCCCTATAAGCCTTTAAACACCCTTATTTTTGTGTTTTCTTTTACACCCTGCTATTCCTCCTTCATGCAGGTCCGACAATGCGAAGTGCATATCTCCTCCTGATACCCGCGCTGCTCCTCCTTCTGGTCTTTCCTGTCACAAGAGGGCGTTACAATGATGACTTTGACGATGGCGAGGACATAGTGGACTTCGATGACAATGACTTTGCTGAGTTTGAGGACATGAATGAGGATCAGGCAGCTGAGGCCGAAACTGACCCTCCACCTCGAGTCTCACAGTCCTCACAGCCTGATGAGGATGAGGATGAAGATGAAGCCACCGTGGAACTCGAGGATGGCCAGGATGGCTTTGAGGACTCTGAGACACAGGTATATTGTCTTTTTTGGGGGGACAGAGCTCATTAATCAATTGTTATTCAATATTTATGGTGTTATATAAATTTATACAGAATCTAGAGCAAAACTAATTACGTGTTTCCACAGGATCAAGACAAGTTTGACCACGAAGAGTTTGAGGGGATTGGACCCATGGAGAAGACTGGCCACTCCATGAAGGACCCTCTTATAATCCACACAGTAAGCTGGTCTTATTGTTAAAATCGTCTCAGAATACAGATCCTTGCTGATTGTGATCTGCTTACGCTCTACATGTGCAAAGAGTTTAGGTTGCCTGTAAAAAAAAAAAAATTCCTAATGTATTTTAGAGCATGCTGCACTGTAATGCTCTTTCAATGTAATGGGTGTGCTGTAATGAAAATTCTAGGAAGCAGCTGCAGGAGGCCATTGTAATACATTTAAAGCAGACAAAATGCAGGTCACCGCACTGTTTGTAACTGCTGTTGAATAGGATTTGTGTAATTTATTTCAACTGTCAACATCGAACATCACCTTATTCACACTGATATTGACGCACCACCTGCTGTTTCTCTGTAGGTTCCTGCACATCTGCAGAACAGCTGGGAGAGTTATTACATGGAGATCCTGATGGTTACTGGCCTGCTGGCCTACATCATGAACTATATCATCGGCAAGAATAAAAACAGCCGCCTCGCGCAGGCCTGGTTCAACTCACACAGAGAACTTCTAGAGAGCAACTTTGCACTAGTGGGTGAGTTCTTCCACGTCTTTGTTCCCTGTTGTGTATATCCACTGTGTCTGTGGTCACAGCCAAATGGTTCAAACGGGGGTGGTCAGTTAATTGTCAGTAATCTGTTTGTAAAGGTGATGATGGCACCAGTAAAGAAGCAGTGAGCACCGGGAAGCTGAATCAGGAAAACGAACACATCTACAACCTGTGGTGCTCTGGACGTGTTTGCTGTGAAGGCATGCTGATCCAACTCAAGGTATGGGATTTGTGTTACGCTATGTTTGTGTTCTGTTTTTAGTGCATTGTGTTAAATATAGAGTCATGTAATATATTTATTTTCTTCCCTCAGTTTCTTAAGAGGCAGGACCTGCTCAATGTTCTGGCCAGGATGATGAGGCCTGCCGGTGACCAAGTAGTACGTGCCTGTCAAACATTGATTGTTTGGAATATTTTAAGTGCAGTTCAAAGTACAGACTTTCTGGAATATATGAGTATTATCACAGTTCCTCTTTTTCTAATCCATAACATCTGTCTGCTGGTTTGTAGCAAATCAAAGTGACTCTTAATGATGAGGACATGGACACTTTTGTGTTTGCTGTGGGCACTAAGAAGGCAATGGCAAAACATCAGAAGGAGATGCAGGACTTGGTAAATATCCTTTTATAACGTTTGGTCAACAAATCGCTGCATTTTGAAGCCACGTTTGATATATTAATTTCTGTTCCACCTGTTACAGGATAATCTGTGTATAATTTTGACGTCTCCCCTTCATTTTATTCTCAGAGTGAGTTCTGCGGTGACAAGCCCAAGTCTGGGGCCAAGTATGGGCTCCCTGACTCCCTCACTATTCTTAGTGAGATGGGTGAGGTCACAGATGGAGTGATGGACAACAAGGTGAAGTCTATTTATTTTTTTATTTTTACCCTAGTCTCACATTCATTATTATTATTATTATAAAATGATCTACAAAGGGTCTGAATATTTGAGAAGAGTTTCTTGATTTTGGCCTGTAACAGCTTCCTATACTTAAATCCAACTCTCCCATGACAACTTTGCCTTTGGATCCATTTGTTTATTTTTAGATGGTGCACTACATCACCAACAATGCCGACAAGATCGAGTCCATCCATTTCTCGGACCAATTTTCTGGTCCAAAAGTTATGCAAGAGTGAGTATTATTCACGCCACCTTTTTGATCTTTCAACTGCAAGTTATAATGTGGGGCTAATAGTTACTGTTTTGTCTTTCAGGGAGGGTCAGCCATTGAAGCTGCCTGAGACCAAGAAGACGCTGTTGTTTACATTTAATGGTGAGCCTTCTGTCTCTCCTTCACCCCATGATTTGATTTTACTTGTGGGTTATATCTATACTTAATGTGTTTTGTGTTTGTGTTTGTTTGTAGTGCCTGGTATGGGCAACACCTCTCCCAAAGACATGGACTCTCTGCTTCCTCTCATGAACATGGTGATCTACAGCATTGATAAAGTCAAGAAACTCAGACTCAACAGGGAGGTGAGCAGGATTCAAGTGCTCTGGTGGCACACGGTGCACCCACATTTTAAATTGAAGGTTTAAGTGCAGCTATTAATCAATTTATCCTCCTCTGTATATTTAGGGCAAACAGAAAGCTGACAGGAACCGGGCCCGGGTGGAGGAGAACTTCCTGAAGCAGACTCACGCTCAGCGCCAAGAGGCAGCTCAGACCCGCCGGGAGGAGAAGAAGAGAGCTGAGAAGGAGAGAATCATGAATGAGGAGGACCCTGAGAGACAACGTCGTCTGGAGGTCTGAAATGGGAAATTATAAGGGATCATTCAACATTGTGGGATTTATGATTATTCTCTTTCCTGCTCATCGATAGATGAGAAGATTGATACCACTCTTGGAAGCAGAACATAACGTATACATTTTTCTGCAGAAATCCTATATTTTTGTATACAGCACATCGACACCAGTGTTGTCCCTTATCAACAAAAGCTCTCAAATCTTTTCTGTCTAAGGTGACATCTTTGTTGGTGTCTTATATGTGTAAGACTTGTAGATATTTGTATTCTTTTTGTGAATTCCAGTTTTGCCTCCATTGCGTGTTAGAAACGTCATCAACGTGCCCACTCGCCGGTGGTGAATTCTCTGGACTTTTATCAGGCTGTATTTTCACATGGGCTCACTCAGAAATTCTCATGACATTTTACTAGGAGGTGTATGTGAAAAACTGTCCAGAGTAACTGACTCAGATATTTGCATTGTCGCATACAGCCCCTCTGGATAATGTCCAGAGTTCAGTGCACGTCTGAAAGCATCGTAGGTGTAGCACTGTCAAAAGATACGAATCTGCCTGCCTCCAAATCTACATTTCTGTTATATTTCGTTGGTTTTAGATTTTGTATTTTTTGACCTATTGAGCGGTGCTAACTGGCTATTTACTGTACAAACATGTGAGTTGAATATTAAATTTTGTCTTTTAGGAAGCAGCCCAGCGACGTGACCAGAAGAAGATTGAGAAGAAGCAGATGAAGATGAAGCAGATCAAAGTAAAAGCCATGTGAAATGCCACCACAGGGTTTGAGATACAAGCACACACGGAAGTAGTGCTCAGTTTTCTCCAGCTTCTCTCACCACAGCTCTGGCTCACGGTCGCTCCGGCTCCAAACAGAAATCCTGTGCCTCTGGGTGTGTCAAGCTTTGCTGCTTGTGCCACCACCTGCTCCATTTGGTGTGGCTAAAGCTTAATGACTGAGAGGGACTTTTTTTCACCATCAAATCTGTCGCCACAAATCATGCCAGGATATTTCCTTTTTTTCCTTTTTTCTCTAAAACTATCTTCTCAAAACTAATCAAAGCTCTGTTTGAAAGCTGTGTAGCTCGATGAGGTTTTTAAAATAATTTTTTTATTAAAGTTTGTTTCTTGCAGGCTGTTTATATTGAATATCTGAGCAAACATAATAAAGTGCACTGGAGTCTGTTGGAATACTGTCTCTTGTTTTGTTTTTTTAATTGAAATATCTGATTACTGATGATTAGTGAATTAAATATGGCCTGTGGGTCATTGAATAGTGGTGTAGTAATAGTAATGTGCAATCTAGTAACTGATACACAGAACTCTTGGTACCAGCAGTTAAGAGTGAGGGTCTAAAACAGGCACCAGAGGCTCGATGCTTAATTTAACTTATAGTTTTGTCAGCAGAGTCTGAACTAGATTTGGTTACATCAGTGTGGTCGTCTCTTTACAAGCTGAAAGAGGTAATGATAGCCCTGTCTAGTCAGAAGCTTTTTATAATGTAAATCTGATACACTAAATCGTACGGTCTCAGAAGTTGCCATGGAATACATTGAACTCACCCAAAAACTTAACTCCTAAGTTAATAACAGTACATAATACAGGTGTTACTGAAGTGAATAATGTTTAAACTGCCCAGTGTAGTAGTGTCCATCGGTAATGGTGCAGATGATAAGAATGAACTTTCATAAATCTTGATATTGCAGACATACACTCAGGTGCCGGTTCTGGAAAGATATCTAAAACTAATGCAATCCAATACTCCCAATGTCCAGTTTTTGTTTTTTAAGGGGGTTGGTTCTTTTGTATGGACATTGTGGATGATGAAGCTATGTAGTAAAGACAAACACTAGTGAGAGTGAGCCCTAATGAGGACATTGAGTGAAAACAGAAGACTTCAACAACAGACTGGTGGTTCTTTCTGGTCTAACCACACTTATATAAACTGGGTTAACTAAAACTACTAAAACAGTCAAACGTCTCAGTGTAACCAACATACATAACCCATACTGCTGCCAAAACAACAGGTCCTCCCATGCCCAACCCCTCTGAGCTCAAATGTAACGTCATTATTTGCATCATAACCTCAGTAGCACAGGACATCGCTCATTCACTCAACTGCCACTTCTCAATATTACCTTCAGGACACAGGTTCAGATCCACGAGGTGCAACAGGGCCCAGCACCAACTGCAGCACGACAAACCACATCTTCAGAATTATCCTAATAATAATAAAAATGCATAGTACTTAATTTCTTTCTGCCTTCTTGCTCAGGTTTTTATTTCACCTGCAATTCTGGCTTACCTGTCCATAATTTGACTAAATAATATAACAGTTTCCGGTAAAAAAAATAACATAATTTAAATTGTTAAGTAGTAGTAAACTGTAGTGTTTAAATTCGCACAATTTAGACATTTGCTTCTTATTGATGCAATTTCTGAATTTTCTATTCTGTATCACTAAATATTTTTATTCCACCATATTTAGAAACAGATTTTGTACAATTTGCTGCCCTGCCTTTATAACCTCTGCTAAGGTGATTATATTTTCATCTCCGTTTGTTTGTTTGTTTTTTTGTTTGTTGGTTAGCAGGATCATGTAAAAACTAAAACCTTTGCGGAGGTGTGGGGTGTGACCCAAGGAAGAATCCATTAAATCTTGGTGTTGATCCAGATTTTTATTACTTTGTTAAACATTACGAGATAGGGTGTTAAAAAAAAAAAGGGTAAGAAGGGTAAAAATAAATAAAATAATCTTTACATGTTATGCTTCAGTAATATTAATACAACAATAATAACAATACTGACCAGCACCATTTTTGTAATCACCACTTTTAGTTTTGATACTTTAAGTACATTTTGTAGATAATACTTTTTACTTAAATAAAATTGTGAATGCGGTGATCTACTTGTAATGGAGTATTTTTACCTAAAGATTCTCAATACTTCTTCCACTATTGTAATAACCATGTGCAGTCGGTTTTATTATCATAGGTTATAGAGAAAATGTTAATCTATATAATCAATAACTGTATTGATTGTTGTCTGCGTTGTATATTAAATATTAATAACAATACAAAATGTAACAACTATTGGGTTAATAATCGGATAAACATTATTTTGAGTTAGCCGACCTGGCACGACTCAGCCTTTAGGGGGCGGTGTAGTTATTTCCCTTGGCTTGAGTTCATATAAGCAGATTCGATCATATTCTTTTCAAGTATAAAAATCCCGCCATAAAAATTAAATAGCATTTTTTCCCCATATTTAAGATATTTATATTTTTTAAATAATTTCCTCCGCGTTTTGTGTTGCTGAATGTAATTTTTCCACCCAGTTACAGGATTTGAAGAAAGTGCCGGGGAGAAATCCAAGGTTGCATTCACGTACACTGATGGAGAACAGGCGAGGCTTTCAGGTTGGTTACGCGATGGCCGCTCTCTCATCAGTATTTGGGTTTTAACGCGAAAACAATGGCTTCGAGGCTCGGAGAGGCGCGCTGCTGTCTTCTCTAACTACCGGAATGTTAGCGGCATCGTTTAAGCTGGTTGGTTTTGTTTTAACGCGGGACCGGAGATGTCCCCTTTCTGTTAGGGTCTCAGTGTTTTTCTTGTTCGTCTCCCGGGCCTGGCCGCGGCTGCCTACACTGTAGCGGCGGGTTGCCACTTTCGGATGAGCGGGCAGTATGTGGGGTCTGAATTCAGGCGGAAAGGGGCCAAAGCAAGTCCCCAGAGCCGCGTAGAGAGATGCGTTACATTAATGCTGCTTATTCAATGCTGCCGATGTGGACGGGGGGGTCAGCAAGACCACAGTTTTGACTCTGGACGCTCGTGCTAGTTAGCATTAGCATTCGGAAGGGTTAACTTGCTCGGGCTAGCGCGAGATGTGGTATAAGTAATTTAACAGCTTTTAACGGCGTCTAACGCAGTGGCTATCGATCCTGCTACTCTTGCGGAGTAACTCGGAACCGGGGGTAACGTGCATTTTACGTGAAATGTTTGCAGACGTGGGCGAACGGCTTCTTTGCATTTTGTTGGTGCATGTTAGCATGTGCTAACAGCAGGTTGCTAGCTGAACTAACTGCCCAGTGACGTAACGCTGGTCATTGTTTTGACAGCGCGCGGCATCATGGCCATGGATTGTTATTCTGTTAAATTGAAATGTTATTCTGCGTAGAATATTTTTATCAAGAGATACTTGTCGTAGCAGGTGATATTTGGCTAAGTTAATGTGACGCAGCTCATTGTTGTGTTACTTTACTAAGTGCCTACTGCCAGTGGCCAAATATACTTTCTCTATAATTACCGCAGCATTTCAGCTCAGTGCATCATCATTAAGCATATTCTATGTGAACGCTTCACTCCCCTTGGTGGTGGTTCTGCTGTGGTTATTGTTCCCAGACTGTGGCTGCAGCACTGTGTAATGTCATGGTTTCCCTTTGGCTCTCAGTTGTAGGATGGATCCAGACAGTGGGGCTGAAACACAAAAAGCTGTCAGTTTGCAGTGGAAGAGCTACAAACTCGTCCAGGACCCCGCAATCAGGCGTGTCACCCAGAAAATCTACAGATATGATGGAGTGCATTTCAGTGTGCCGGTGAGTTGATTTCCAGTTGTATATCCTCTATAATATCCATGCTGTGCCTGCCTCGTCATACTGTAATCTGCACATCATTCCCAGGACTCTGGATTTCCTCCTGTGGTTGAATTGCGTGACCCTCGACCCCGGAGGTTATGGTCCAGATATACAGAAATGTCCCTGCCAGTGCCCAAGTTTAAGGTGAGAATAGCAAGTCAACATTCAGTTCACTCATCCCAGTTTCTTCATTTCTTGACTTGATTCACAATCTTTACCCCGATCCTGTCTTGTTTTTACTCACAGCTTGATGAGTTCTATGTGGGTCCCATACCCCTCAAGGAGGTGACCTTTGCTAGACTCAATGACAACATCAAGGAGCCCTTCTTGGCTGACATGTGTGCAAAGTTTGGTGAAGTGGAGGAGATGGAGATCCTGTTTCACCCCAAGACCAGGAAGCACTTGGGCCTGGCCAGAGTATTGTTCACCAGCACGAGAGGGGCCAAGGACACCGTCAAGCAACTTCACAACACCTCTGTAATGGGTAACATCATTCATGCGCAACTGGATATAAAGGGTGAGTTAATACACCTCATTTGAGGCATCTTTTGTGTGAGTGGATTATGAGTAACAAGTTAAACAGTGATTCTTCTGCTTAAAACTGTCAAAACACATCAAAACACATCAAAACACATCAACACACTCTGACCCTATAGCACAAATTGTAATATAACATAAGCCTGTTTTATACAAACTTGTTAACTGCACAGTGAATTACAATGCACCCTGTTTACCCTCCAAGGCTGCCCAACCACATACATACATACATACATACAAACATACATTTGTAGATTTGAATTCATTATCTTGGTCTTTATCTGCACATAATACAAAAGTTAAATGCCTCATAAGAGTATATGTGTGCCAGCTTTTTATTTCATGCAAGAAAGAGCTATGGTTCATGAGAAAATACTTAAAACGTTATTTTAAATTATATTAAAATATCCATTACCCATAAACTTAAATTGAAATGTGTTAACAGTTTTCTGAAATGTACTGCAGACTACTACTACTACTACTACTACTAGAAACCAACAACCTAAAACATATATGCTGTCTCTTGGTGGTAGTTAAACCTAATGGTATCTGGCTTGGAATTATAGGTAGATGCAGTTTATATGGGTGATGAGCTCCTTTCTAAGTTTGTATTTATCTTTCTCTGAATCTTGTGTCTTATCCAGGACAGCAAAGGCAGAAGTACTATGACCTGATGGTAAATGGGTCCTACACACCTCAGACAGTGCCCCTGGGAGGCAAGGCTTTGACAGAAAGGCTCCAGCCTCCGGCCCCAACACAGCCACAGCCTCAGCCACAGCCTGACACGGTACTTTAAAATTGCCATCTCAGTTATTTAACAATCATCTATAGCTAATATGTGAATGGATACTAATATATTTTTTTCTTTCTGTGCACAGTCATCGGAAACCAGGAGGAGGCTCTCTAGTGACCTGGCTGTTTTGGCAGCAGGGGTCCAGGCTCTCACATCAGGAAGTGTTACCCCTTGCTCTGCGGAAACTGGCTTCAGTGATCAGCGCCTGGACACGCCCCCCTCCACCATGGCAGGCACCTTCACCCCAGGCTCCTCTGCTTCGACTCAGAGTGGTGGAGGAACACCTTACAGCTCCAGATCTGGGACTCCTTTCTCACAAGACTCTGGTTACGCCGGTGCCAGGTTAGTTGTCGATTTGTAGCAGATAAAGAGTTGCATGTCAAAATTTTACCGCTGTGTCAGTGGTGTTGATATCATGAGGTGAATTCAGATCCCTCAGTCAAAGCTGAGGCACTCGACATCATCTATACATTATGAGGCCTCAAGGCATTCTTTTTCAAATCATATGTGTTATTTATCTATCAGTGTTGTATTAATAACTGCCTATAAAGATTATATCACTTTAAAAATGTTGGTGCAACTTTTCAAATCTTATCTGCTAATTTACATACAACTGGCAAATCTTTTTCTTGTATTCAAATAAAATAAAGGGGTTTGTTCCATTGATCAATCAGCTCAACTGGTAGTGGTGGCCTTGGTAGCTTGGTTAAGATTAGTAGTATGAGTCTGTAGTAGCCTATTTGTCGATATTAATCATTTTTAACATCCATTTTAGATCCACAAAATTGTAATTTAAATTATCTCCCATGTTTTTCTCTTGCAGGCATACTGGCTTCAACACTGGCACTTTGGGCAGTGGCTACCCTCCCCAGGACATGTTACCTTCCTCCTCCTCGTCTTCTGCAGTCTCATCTACTGTCGGAGGATACAAAGTGTCCCGCTATTCTGAGGATGCACAGGAGCCTTCAGTGTATCATCGAGGTCGCCCTATGTACCCCCCAGCCACATCTTACCGTCCCAATGAGCCACCGGGCTTTCCCCCATACCCAAATGTTGGAGGGCCTGGGCAAAACATGGCACACCACACCTCAATGCCTCCACCACCCCTTGCCACCCAATATGATCAGCCCGCAATGACAGACAGGGACAGAGAAAGAGACTCAGGTGGGCGCTACGGTGCAGGGGGTATTGGTTCCAGAAGGTCATCTTACAGCCACCCGCAGGACACAAACTCTTCCTCAAAGTACCATACACATCACTCCCATCACCACTCAGAACGCAGGGATGAAAGGGGGTACCGGCGAGACAGCCTGGGCTCCCGGTCAGGTGACCATAGCCACCAGAGACACCGCAATCATCACCATTCTCACAACCACCATGGTAGCAGCAGCCGCCGAAGGAGCAGCCACGAACGGGACAGAGATAGAGACGGTGACTTCTCCAACAGCTCTGACCCCAGATACAACTCCAACTCCTACCGCTCTTCCTCTAACAGTATGTCTCCCCCACCCTCATCTTACTCTGCATACTCCTCCAAAGAGCCTGCCCCAGCCACTCCTCAGGGATTGGACGTTTCCACCCTTCAAGGGTGCCCAAGCCTCGCAGAGAGGGGTGCGCTGCCTTCCGTAGGTGCTGACAAAGACTATCATGCTGGTCACCACAGTGCTCTGCCTCCACCCCCACCGCCCCCACCGCCCCTCCCACCAGCTTCTGTTATTGCAGCGGCTGTAGCTGAGACACTTGGAACAATGGACTTCAGCCAGGATAGTCCAGCCCGCGAAGATCAGTGGACAAAGCCAAAACGCCGTCCCAGCACCCCACCAGCACCGCCGAAGACACCACCACCTTCCTCACCGCCTCACCCCTCCATTACTTCCTCCTCTGCCTCTCCTTCCTCCACCTCACTCCCTCATCGCCTACCCTCTTCCTCCAGCTCCCCACAACCTCCCCAACGTGACTCCTCTTCACCAGAACCAGATTCCACCAATGAGAGTTTACCCTTCGCTTACCATAGCAGCAGCCTTGACTCTCGTATTGAGATGCTCCTAAAGGAACAGAAGGCTAAATTTTCCTTCCTTGCCTCTGATGAGGAAGATGAAGATGATAGGAAAGAGGACAAGCAGAGGGGCTCACGTGGGGACCGAGGAGAGCGAAGAGGTGGGTCAGGTGATTTAACAGGGGAGCACACAGGTGGTAATCAGGTGGGAGACAATGGAGAGAAGGACCAAAGGAGGAGAGGGGAAAGAGACAGAGATGGCCACAGAGGGAGGAAACGGGGAAAGGGAGGAGAGGGTAGAAAAAGTCCCACTGTACTTAATGCAAACACACCATCCTCTTCCACCTATTCTCCGCACATCCCGCCACCAGAGGAGCCCCAGACCCAGGTTGGCCTCGCTGGGCCTGGAGCTTTGCAGGTGGAGTCTTCACTGGCTGGATTTGCTGATAAACAGAGCACAACAGGAGCACACACACCACCTTTTAACGGACAGAGTCAGGTAAGATCAGCAGCACATAATGGAACCTCAGAGTTCAAAAGCATTGGGACTGCCTTTTTTGTGCTGACAAATAAAATGTATTTGGTTCGTATATGGTTGTGAAATCACACAAAGTAGTGCTGGAGTTATGTGTAGACATATACAAGTCCTGCATAGAGCTAAGTAAAGACTCGCACTACTCTAGAGGGTGCTACAAGCCAGTGGCGCAAGTCCACAAAATTAACATATCAAGCACTCACAACTCTACTTACATTTTAATTTTGAAACACTCAAAGATACACATGTTTCAGCCTTCTTCAGCACTTGTGTTAACCATTGTTATAACTGATAATACCAACCACAATTCTTGTCATATATATAGGTATATATATATATATATATATAGGTACTTGTTGGCTGCTGATTATTTGTTTTGCTGTGGGGCTATAACATTCGAGGGAAGCTCATCGTTTTGTTAACTAAACTCAACCTTGTTCGATGCATGATAAGAATGAAAAGCATTTTTGTAAATGAAAATAACTATAAACAAACTGTTCGAAAGATTGTTAAGAACGGCATGATACAAAAACAATGTGCATGTTGTGTTTTGGATTGTTGGTTAAGGCATTTATACTTCATCTTTGCACAATGCACCTCTATTTTTGTGGCATTGAGATATATTTAAAAGTCCTCATCGTGGTACATAAAAACATGGGCGATTTCCCAACTTAAAACAGGACACTCTGTTTTCTTTCAGTCCTCCCCTCACTCCTCAGGGGAAGACATGGAGATATCAGATGAGGAGGAGGAGGAGTCAACCATAACAACGGTGACCACCCACCAGCCCACAGTCACCTCAGGTTCCTCACCCTCTTCGTCCCAGGCTGCCATGCCTTCACAAACAGCTGACCCCTCATCTTCATCCCCATCCATCTCTGACTCTGCACAGCACTTTGGTACCTCCATGCACCCACCCATACCCTCCTACCATCCTCATTTGCCTCCTCCACCTCCTGGTTATTCCCTCCAGCCCCCGCCTCCCCCAGGGATCCCTCCCCTTCCCCACATGGAGCTGCACCCTGAGTATCCCCCTCCCATGCCCCATCACATGTATGACTATGCCACCTCCATGGAGCTGATGAATCAGTACAGCGGTGGAGCTCCTATGTCTTTCCAAATGCAGACCCACATGTTAAGTCGCCTACACCAGCTACGCATGTCGTCATCCAACGGCACTCCGGGCCCTGGTGAGGCAGCCACTGCTGACTACACTTCCTACCACCTCCACGCTATGCCCCCACCACACTCACACCACCCTTACATGGACCAAGAGGGTAGCGGGGCGGGTGCTCTTTACGACCAGGACCACCGCTACATGCCCCCTCATATGCCCTACCCCTACCCTGACCCTCACAGCACTCAGATACCACCTCATCCACACCATGGCATCCAACCTCCCCATACAGGCTGGCCGCCACATGTCTTGCCAACACACTACCAATCTTACATGCCCCCACCTGAATATGGCACCATGCTGCCCGGGGATGGAGACGAGTACAGGGCTCCAGGGGAGGAGATGCCCATGCTGGCTGAGAATCCACATGAGGCCACGGTGCAGATGGTCCTGGCCACTCTGATCCAGGAAATGAAAAACATCATGCAGAGAGACCTGAACCGCAAGATGGTGGAGAATGTTGCCTTTGCCACCTTTGATGAGTGGTGGGAGAGGAAAGAGACCAAGGCTAAGGTAAGGAGGATTACCCTAACCCTTTAAAATTGCTTTTATCTTTCTCAGTAGTAAGCACTCATGCTGCTGTCATCTGTAGTTACCGTTATTACTTTGAAATGAAAAACAAAGCTCAAATGTCTCTTATAAATGAGTTTGAATTGGAAATGTTTTCCCTCTCCAGCCTTTCCAGACGATGGTCAGGGGGGTGTCTGCCTTACGGGATGATGAGAAAAAAGAGGAAAAGGTCAACCGTCCACGGGAGCCTCTCACGTCTCTTGTGGATTGGGCAAAGAGTGGTGGCGTGGAGGGCTTTTCTCTCCGAGGAGCACTACGACTGCCTTCCTTCAAGGTAAAAGCAAAAAACAAAAACACAAGGACTGTATCTGCATGTTTGACAGCGCACACATTGAGTTGATAAATGAATGCATCTCCAGAGATGTCCAAAAGTCTAAAAGCACATTGAAAATCTCTAAAGTTTTCATGTAATCCTGGAAATAACCCGAAAGTTTAATTAATCAGAAACATTTAAAAACATAAGAAGGGATGTCATATAAAATAAAGAAATAACAAATTTAAGTTTTGGCACTATTTCTACGAAGATGACATCTTTGTACCTCCGAGTTGTATCTCTCTCATTGAAGCATGCTATCGACACTGAGGTGGATTTCCTCGACTGATCCCTCGCTTATTTAAGTCACTCGCCTGACAGACAGTATTCACCTGTCATAAATAAGGCCATGACTCACGTTTTAAGCAGATCATTGGTCTGCAGCATTGTGCTATGGGTAAGAATAGCATCAGAGGTAAGTGAAACTGTCACAAATTCAATTGTTACTCGAAGCCAACAGGGTATTTCTTGAGGGCTCGACTCATGAAGGGTTATAGAGTAATAGATGATATTATTATCGATAATAATTAAGATGTAAGAGAACTAAAATGCCTTGCAGGAATTGGATCACCACACAGAAGCTAAGTTCCCTGAGTAGAGGAAGCAACTTCTGTAGATACATATTTGTTCAATAAAAAACACAAGACTCCTGTCAGTTTAAGCAGTGTCAACAGAGGTCTGTATTGTAGTGGTCAAATAAGAATTGCAGCTTCTAAACCACTTTTATCTGTAATTTTAGCTGCAGGGGCGACTCTGGACTTGTTGGGTCTACAAGGGCTTATTATTATGAGTGGCCAGTGAGCCTTAGCCTAGCCCTCAAACACATCCTGAATGATAGAGAGACGACCCCTGTCATGCACAGTTTTGTCTTTCCCTCTGAGAATTGAATGCCCATCGTCGGAATGCCCACAGCTGAAGTGGAACCTACAGGTGTTGTGCTTATATGTGCCTGCTTTTTGAGGATGGTAAAAACTTTATAGCTGTTTTGATGGTCCAGCAGGCTCCTGATTTCTCTTTGTGGTCCCAAGAGCCAGTGCAACTATGACAGACGGGTAGATAGTAAGAAACAGGGGGCGAGGCAAAGAACATAGCTCTACAATGAAGTAATGGCACAAAATAGAGGGTTTTTAATGTTATGAGAAGTGTAAAAAACTGTTTTGTTTATTATGAAACTGCTGTGGTGGCCCATTAAAGTCTTATCTGTAATGGGCAACAGTCTAAGTTATTCTATATTGTTTGTGTCCAAATGTGCAGGTGAAAAGGAAAGAACCTCAGGAGCTTGAAGAGGGAGACATGAAAAGGCCACGACCTTCGACCCCACCAGACGAGGATGACGAAGGTTTGCTGAGCTAACGTTGAAAGTTTTTAAAAGAACGTTAAGACTAATAAGTCTGCTGCATATAACTCTGACACTGTTGTTTCCAGCTGCTGATGGGAGAATGCCAGAGGCAGACAGGCATGCAGCTGAAAGGGACAACAAGAGGAGGAAAACAAAGCCAAGGAATCGTAAACCATGGGAGCTTGACAGCGAGGGAGAGGAGACGTCGGATGGCTCCTCAACGGAAAAGGTGGGGGGGGGGTTTATTCAGTCTGTTTTTGTTTTTAAAGCAAACAGCAACAAAATATAGTCTAGAAAAATAACATATACAGGTTTAGTGTGTTCCCAGTCAATGGTGCCTTCCAGCGCAAGTGCATCTTTCAAATGTATTAATCTCATTCTACGACTGACCAATATTTACATTAATATCTCTGGTTGATCCAACTGGCACAAAAGTAAATACATTTTATTTATTTTTATTCACTTTGCTTTTAACATGTTTGATTTGAATCATGTTGTTCTTACTCTCTCTGTTCGCTAGATGGCAGCATTTCACTGTATTATTTTAATGTTGTAACTACAACTTTTCTTCTATGTGCAGGAGGATGAGGAAGAAGAGGGAAGTGAAAAGGAGTCTGATGGTAAATCACTACCAGTAATCTAATTATTATGTTTTCATCAGCTGTATTGTTTATCTCAAACCAAATTTCTTATTTATTTATTTTTAGATGATGCCCTTAGCGCTGACAGTGATGATGAGAGCCTCTCCTCGTCCTCCGATGGCTCTTCCTCTTCTGCATCCTCATCTTCTTCTGAGGATGAGGAAGGAGAGCGGCCTGATAGTGAAGGACCAGACACCATGGATGAGTCGACCATAGACAGCACAACCGAGAAAGAGGATTACAGGTATAAAGCAGCCTAAGAAATCTTTTATTTGCCAGTATTACATATTTAAAAGTTGTACTTTTCATAATTTTGTTATTGCTGTATCCAATTAATTTTTTTAATTTTTCCTCAGGCAAAATAACGCAGCTGCAGTTTCAAAGGCAGAAGTAAAAACAGGTTTGTCAGAACTGCTCATCAACATACACAAATGGAACTAGAATGGCTCTCAGTAGTGTGCATACCTCCCTCAATGCTCAACAGTCCCCTTATGAAACCACACTTAAATTCACTAGATCCAGATTTATGTTTGGATCTGCACCCAATTGCACAAACTCTTCAATATCAGGCCCCTAATATGCCAGTTTTTTTTTTCTAAAACAAGGTCCATTAATTATACTCTGAGAAATGGGTGGAAATGTCAAAGAGCGCACAATTTTAAAGTAACTGAAACAAATTCCTGGATCTGCACAATTTAATGAGTTCTTCACTGCCCCATACTGTGTTCTTCCAACAAGTTTTGTGGTAATCCGTCTAGTAGTTTTTGTATAATCCTGGTAAATAACAGACACAAAAACAAGCGAACAAACACATGCGAAAACATAACCTCCTTAGTGGAGGTAATAAAGGAATAGTTTGCCTCAATTGTTTTTGTTTACAAGCAGACAAAATTGGCTGCTTCTTGGAAGCAAAAACATAGCACGGACTAACAGTGTTTTCTTTTTAATATTTCTCTTGTCTTTAAATATTTCTCTCAGGTGAAGCCAAGAACAGCAAGACAGATACAACAACAGCACCTTCAAAACGGCCTCCATCACCACCATACCCGCGTCCTTCGTCCCCTGTTGTTCTTGTGCCCCCTCTCAAGAAACGCAGGAAAACAGTCTCGTTCTCCACAGACGAGAACGACAGCAAAATTCAGCTGCCAACTGCAACATTATCTCCATCTCCCTCACAAATGGCCGGTGAGTCTCCCCTCCTTTCTCCTGGGAGACCCCCAGACTTACACGTATCTGCTGCTGCAACCACCTCCACTCGTCCCTCCCAAGGCATCCAGCTTCTCCCCTTTGCCTCAAAACCAGGTGAAGGCAACGCCCTCATTGTGCCCCCACCTGGACGAACTCAAGACTCTGATGAATCCAAAAAGGGACCCCCTGTTTCTCCCCAGACCACCCCTGTCAAATCCCCTGGCAAACGGGGTGCAGGCAAAGACTCCCCCAAATCTCCCGCACCTCCTGTTATGGTGTGCCGCACTGTGCAGAACCTGCCACTGGATCACGCGTCTATGTGCAGGATGGCCTTTGAGGAGGCTCCTCCACTGCCTACTGTTAATAAACGGTCCAGAGGCAGACCTCGGACAACCAGCGGGTCTGCTTCATCCTGTCACTCCCTCAGAGAGGAAGATGAGGATGAGGAAGAAAGTGAGCAGAAGTTAAGACTCAGAGAGCAACTTGGGGTGTCAAGCCTCCTGCAGCTGGCTTCAGCCTCAGCCACTGATCTGTCTGTGTTGGCTGATGTAGCCTTGAAAATGGACCCTGATGCTGGGGACTCAGAGGAGACAGAGACGTCTGACGAGGCAGAGGAGCAGAAGATGGAAGAGGATCTCTTCTCCCCAGAGTCACTGGCACTGGTTATGAACCCAGAGGGTGTAATTGTCCTCACGGAGCACAACTACTGCAAACCCCCTGTTCTCACAGCACCACCCAGCACCAAAAGGACTTCCACCAGACAAGACTCTTCTGTCTTGCTCCCAGCAGACCTCAACACTATTTCTGGGGTGCTTGAGGCCCCTGAGGAGGTCATTGGAGAGGCGCTACCATCCAGGGGAGATACAGGAGAATACTTGTCTGCAATGGGAGTGCCTTTTGATTCTGAGGATGTTGGCCAGGCTGCAGCTGTACCTCCATCATCAAAGAAGAAGAGCATGATCGGTAAGGGTTTAGAACATGAAAAGGAGGAGAGCAAAAAGAGAAGAAGAAAAGACAAAGAAAACCTTGATGTTCATCATACAAAAAAACAGGAGCACCCGGGCAAGAAACTGAAGAAGCGGAAGCTAGAGGTGTGTGGGAGTTTGGTTTATTCTGGTTCATTCCTATAAATGTTTCTGCATGTTTCTGCATGTTTTAATCATGTGTGTCCAACAAAATGTTACAATCGTGTCTGACGTTTCAGATTTTAGAAAGTTTTAAAAGTTTTTTTGAGGGTTAATCCTCAGGTAAGGAAATTATTTATTCTCTAGATTTGTCTTATATGTCCATGCAGAGATAAGTACTGAAATTAATTTATCGATCAGTACCTGATCGATGAGAGATAACAGTAAGAGCAGTAACAGTACTATTAAACTCTTAATGATGTCCATCCCAAGGCTCTAATATCTTCAAATAAATCATTTGGCTTAATCAGTGGAAATACAAACATGCTGCATAACTATAATATATATATAGATTTGATTTTTAAAGTTTAAAAGGTCATGACCAGGGATATTTAGTTTCTAAAACTTATAGCTGTCTGCCAGCTAGCACGGTGGACTGCCGTTTAGCAATGTTGCCCCTCCCGGCTCAGCTAAGGTCTTTTTCTGTAGAGTTTGCGTGTCCTCCCCCGGTTGGCATTGGTTTTCTCTGCATACTCAGACTTCCTCCCACAAGTCCTGCATATTGAGTTAAGTTGATTGGAGACTCTAACGTCTAAATTGACTGTCGATGTGAATGTGAGTACAAATGGTTGGTTGTCTATGTATGCTGGCCATGTGATGGTCTGTCCAGGGCGGGTGTACAACAACCCTCACATACCCTCAACCCTCTAGAGGACAAGATAAGGATAAAGATTGAATCAATGATGAATGTCTGTCAGGTTCTCTTTTTATGTCTATGTTTTTTGATTGATTACTTTCTATCGATCCTTAGGCATCAATTGAGATAGCAGATTGTTGTCAGAACTAGAGTGCACCCCACTAAATGTTTTGCTGTGCAGAACGGCACCTGTGCTTGTTTCTCATGAAACTTTCTACGTGTGTAATAATCCATCATATACACATACATGTAGGCAAGTCTGTCAAAATGGAATGAACCTACTTTACAATATTAAGCCATTGTCTCTACTATTTTTAGGGACTGAAACTGTCCAGTAGATGTTATCTGTCATGTGACATCTTCAACTGAGCGGTAACTGCAAGGCCACCATTGAGAGTTGTTTTGTTGCTTTAGTGTGGACCAGGTGGAAAAGGGTTTATATGCGAACATGGATATGTACTGGATGATAATTGTGTTCCCTCACTGTCATTAATATTCCTCTTCCTCTGCTCAGGACTCAGAATTTGAGGAAGATGTGGACGTGGAGGAGCTCGAGTCCGGGGAGCTGTCCAGCACAGACACAGAGGACGATGTGGTTGAAGAGGTGAGGAAGAGCGAACGCCTCTTTCTGCAGGAGGCAGGCATAACGACGTCCCAGCGTTGGCAGAAACCTGTTCCAGCCCCTGAGTCCCTAGCCACGAAGTTTGACAACCGCAGTGAGTTTGAGCAGATGACCATCCTGTATGACATCTGGAACTCAGGGCTGGATGGTGAAGACCTGATGTTGCTCAAGAAGACTTATGAGAAGCTGCTCCAGGACGACCACAGCTCTGACTGGCTCAATGATACTCACTGGGTCAGCCACACGAATATCCTTTTCAATGACTACCTTCTGCATTAAAATACACCTTTGGGTTTTTAAATTGAGAAAGTTTGTAAAGTCTACATTTTCATTGGGTGGTAACCTTTTATTGCCCTTGACCTTGAGCTGCACTAACCAATTTGCCGAACCCTCGGCGTAAGAAGAAGACCACCGATGGGCAGCTTCGTGAGCATGTTACTGGTTGTGCCAGGAGCGAGGGCTACTACGCCATCAGCCGCAAGGAGAAGGACGTGTATCTGGACCTGGATCTGCCTGAGCAGGTCATACGGGAAGTGGAGAACGTTGACAGCATGGTAGGCCTCTGCCCAATTTCATTCTCTTTCTCTCTACAGTATTTAACAAACGTTTTTCTTTATCCACGGTGTTTCTGTTCAATTGAAATGTATAGCAACAAACAAGTCTGTGGTTCTCCGAAGATTTTAACAAATTCATTTTAGAAATTTGTAATTTGAGAAACTAAGTAAAAAAAATCTTAAAGGGGACATTGTATGCCCATTTTACCACAAGTTGATATGGTTCCTTGGGGTCTTAATGAAATGTCTCCAACATACTTTGTGATATGTCCCCTTTAATAGTTAAATAATCCCAAAATTCTGCCAGACTTTCCATGTGGAAATAAATACAGACTCTTTTTGTGAGTTTGGGCAGTCTGTCTCATACCAGGGATTTTTCATCGAGCATCAGACTGAGCTTTGGACTCAGCTCTTGAGATAATGTTGAGCATTAATCTTGATAACACTGGAAGCGCTGGCTCAGTCGGTACATTGACTTTGAAGAGGGTTCGATAAAATACAGCCTCAAGGTTAACCTGTAATTGTATAGTCTGAGTCAAGCATATGTTTAATAAGTTATCCTTACTGAACCAGTTTTGTAGGAAGATTTGATATTTTCGAGTGAAATTCTGTGGAAATGAGTCAGAACTCTTAAGAAATTCCAAACGGGATTCCAGATCACGCAGTGGGAAGAATTCTACTCTTCAGTCCCAAGCTGGCTCTGTAAACCAGTTTTAGGAGATCCGGTGGTTGTGGAGTATGATGATTACAGATGGGGAACAAAACGCTTGATAAAAGCCCTTTGGAATTCCAGGGTTGGTCCTCAGTCATCTGGCTCAGATAACTTGTAATTTGGGATTCAGGGTGGTAAATGAGGATTTCCAAATGGAAGTTGTTGGATGTGTGGAACAGTGATTAAAAAGATTTATATCTTTGCTAATAGTCTTGACGAGTCCAAAGGATTTTCACAATTGATATGAAACAGTAAGTATTGGTTGAAGCTCATAATGCCGCCACACTGGCGACAGCTGTGGTTGGAGGAATGATGTTTTCCGGTTTGGCTCTCCAAGTTTTGAAGACAATATCTCAGAAACACATCCAGTTAATGTTTCATATTTGCCACAGATGAATTTAACGCTGAACCAATTAGTTTTGGGGGAGTCAAAGGTCTCTTAGAATTTACAGTAATTATGATAGAATTTCACACAAATGTCCAATAGGATATAATGGGGACATTTTATCATAGCGAAAAACAATAAAAATTGAAATAGTGTTCAAACACTTTTTATGCCATTAATCAATGCTATAACTCAGGAAAGGACCTGGAGTAATGACCATATTTCCTGCAACTTGCTAGTATTCTACTTTTTGTAGCCCCCATTCAGATCTGGTTTCGACTCACCATTTACATTTTTGAAATGGTTTAAAGATGCAGCAGCTTAAAGATCCATAAATTAAGATAGGTTTGATGTATTGCGGTTTCTTTGAGTCTCATACGAGGGGTTGCTTTAACCAGGTGCATGCACTCCTGCCCTCCACAGCTTTATTATCACAGCTTCTAAGTCGGACAACAAAGCTAATGCACCCACAACAAGGGCAGTATAATTTCATCTGTCAACACTGCACCTGGCATTCTATTGGTGGGGGACTTTTGACTTGTTGTGGAAAGAAATCCAAGAGCGGACGTATCGCCCGCAGAAGCAGTGTGAGTGCGAGGAGAAGAGCTGGAGCACAGGAAATATGTCAAAGCAACGGAAGTGCACAGTTTGAGGACAAGCAGAGCAAATCTAAGTAGAAGCCGGGGATATTTTAGTGCAAGCGCAGGGTCGCAGGGGAGTGAGAGGATTCCAAAATCTGAACATGAAATCAATAAGCCCTGCTCTCAAACTGAAAAAACACGCTTTTGAATAAAGATAGGAAATAAATCCATAGTTTATGCATTACCTTAATTTGGGAAGGAAATGATAGCTCAGATCCTGTTTTTGTGAAGCATCTCTGCAAAAAATGGTGAAAGAAAACAAAATGTCACATATCATTGAAAACCAAAAGCTAAAACCCTGTTTGGCTAAATTTAACGAGAAAAACTGAAATCAGTTGATGTTCAGTTACTTGTGTATTGAAGTTGACCTGAACGGACTTATCGAACTGTTTTTTCCAGACATATGTCGGACAGATGTTAAGTAGTCGAGAAACAATTTTTCAAACCTTGTTGGTTTTACTTGCATGAGAGCTAGTGCACATCAACATATTTTGTATCTTTCATGTCCAAACCATTGGTAAAACCAAACCTGTAGCCTTGAATTTATCTGTAAACAGTTTAGTGAGGTCTGAGCCTTGACGCTGTTCCTTCCTGCTACTGCATTTCAATGATAAACAAAGGAAATAATTCTGACCCAGACATCCTGGAAAGCCCCACTCTGACACCGAGGAACGAGACACAAATCTCGTACAGTATTGTCACACTTTAATGCTCAGTGCATGGTGCACAAGACAAAGGTTGGTTTGTAATATGCCCACTGATGGGAAGCTGTTCTTTCTCTTTATACATTTGGCTCCTTCCTCCCCCTCTGGTTGAGGGTTAGGGTTTCTAAACCAAAGGTCAGTAGTTTAGGCAATCAGGCCAAGGTTCATTCAGTTGGGCATTTAGTTCTTTGTTTCTCAAAAAAAACATTACAAACTATAACCCTTACAAACTTAAGTCGTTTACATACGACTTAAGTTTGTTTCACACACTGCCAGATGTGTTGATAGGAAAACTAGGAACTGATATTTGGGTGAAATGTGTTTGGTTGCTATGCATGACTGACCCTTCTGTGCTTTCCTTGCTGGCTTTGTGCTGTGTCTCACTGTTGTCATGGAAAAAAAGCATGTGTGTCCATAGTCAAGGCAAACACACAAGATTTTTTTATTACTGGTGACTTATTGTTTTGATGTTATTTTAGAGGGACAGTGTTACTTGGACAGTAGTGCCTGAGTCGAGCGTGCAGGAGGCGGAAAAGAATTGTCATCGACAAACTTGCTCTCTGTGAATTCTGACAGTGAGCTGCTCTTTTTACACATCAGCTCAATAGGGAATCACTCAGACTTTGCACCAGGGGGCTTGCAGGGTAACATCTGTTGAATGACCAGTCGACTGATTCAGACATTTGTGGTCTCGCATACAGATTTGCAGGCTTGTTGTGTAAAAGGAAAATTCAAGTAACAAATACAATTTCTGCTTGAACAAAAGAACAGACATCATAACCAGGTTGATTCAGGTGGTCTGTTGCTCATAAGTCTCTTTTAATTATACAGCTTTTCAGGTTGACCATTGCCAACTTTAATCGTTGCATTCTGCTTACAGGTCATTGTCTCAGCACTCAGCTCACATAAAGCTATCTCGACTTTAAAAGAAAAGATGTAATACACTGTTGTTGACTGTGGTTTACTGTTTTGTTTGCTGCTCAAATATGTAAGTACATGACATTCCTTCTGTGACTCTGTTCTCTTTGCGAGCTACAACCGTGCACACATTTCCTACCCCAGTGCACGGAACCTAAATGTTTTAAGCAAATTTTGGTCTGACTATGAAAATACAGAACACATACAGACACTGTTCTTGTGTAATTCAATCCATATGCTTTTTGTTATTAAAAGAAACACTGATAAGGCTGCAACAAGGTCCCTAACTATTACTAGTGACAGTAGCATTAAGTTGTATTACATAAGTTTTTATTATTAACTACAAGGAATGAGTCATGGGCTGTAACTGCCATCAGCTCGACATCTACACAGATAATAGTTGTTAGAAAGATACATTTATAACTGTTTTTGATCTCTTCAGGAAATAGGAGTAAAATGAATTAAAACAAATTTTTTAAAGAGTAAAATATCAATAGGAGCTTGTGTTACTTTGAAATTGTGATATGAATAAGAAACTTTACCTCATATATTTGGTGTGAATTGCTTGTACTGTGTTAGCTTTAACATATCTTCCTTTTTGTCTATTGAATGTTGATTTCGAGATGTTTGTAGACTCTTTTTTTCTACAAGGTTTGATATGTAAAAAACTTGTGATACTTGCTGATATCATATAGAAAGACTAAGAAATCAGTGTTCGGATTTATCATAAAAGTTTATCGTTTATCATAAAAGTAGAAACAGAAGAGAAACTTTCCTCTGTTCTTCCTCTTTCTCCTCAGTCGTGTCCACATTGTCTGTCACTGGTTTCAAAATAACCCTCACCCACACAGAGTTGCTGTTCAGTGCTATGTGGGTTCATTCTCCTCCAGTTCAAGGCCAGTTGATAACATGATAATGGGTCATAGGCTCATTTGTAAGTCTCTTCCTGGTCTTGTTTCCCTTCAGGGTGTTAACCGGGTACTGTCAGAGAGACGCTCAGAGCAACGACGCCTCCTCACAGTCATCGGCACCACAGCTGTCATGGACTCTGACCTGCTGAAGCTCAACCAGCTCAAGGTACAGCTGCGTTTCCTCATGAACTCCGTCACATGCACGTCATAAAGTGTTTGAAACTATTGTGCATTATAGTGTGCCATTATTCTTTACACATAACCCTTTTAATTGTATACAATAATTATCTTGATATTCAATATTTTCCTAATAAACCCTTTGAGAAAGATAACATCTTCCCAAAGCTTTGGCATAAACTTAAGTCACTAAAAAACATCAGTGCCTCAGAGAAATAATGTTCATGTCCCTGCATTTGGCTGCCACTTAACATTTTTCTCTCAACTTTCAAACTGTTCAAACATTATTATCTGCACTACCTGTGATGATATAACTAGTGTTTACACAGAGCAAACCAAACTCCTGGAGTGTAATTACATCCTCCTTAAAGCACTTGTTGCTTTAAGGAGCTGAAATGTAGGGTTCAGACAAGACACTGACAAACATAAATACTGAGAGCAGGTGTAAAACTTCTGGCTTTGGCAACTGTGCACTCCAAAAACTGAAGTAATCTTAATCAAACTCCTAAAAAATAACACCCAAAAGATGGATCTTTGGGTGTTGGCTGTTTGGCACTGGAACTGTGATAAATACTGAACTAGAACATACTTGCAAACTGTGGCTTACCAAAGCCTGTATACTCAAAGTAGCCTTTTCTGCTTACTTGTACTGTAAAATATATGTTTACACTGATTTTTATTATTCAGAAGGACTTAAAGTTTGCTTAAATTGAAAACCAAATAGTTTTTTTTATTCTTTAGAGGAACCAACCTTCTAATTTGAGTCAAAAAAATGGTCTCTCTTCCTGTTATTACTCGTTTATTCTCTCTGATAGAGATGCTACATTCATGCTCAGTGAAGATTCTCATATGTCTGTCTGGACCTTAGAATTTATCTGATTATCTGAAAGCTCTTCCTTTATGAATCTTATAAATCTGCCAAGATTATTGTTACAGTGGCTCTGTTCTTCTTCTCCTCATGCAGTTCCGCAAAAAGAAGCTTCGTTTTGGACGCAGCAGGATCCATGAGTGGGGCCTGTTCGCCATGGAGCCCATTGCTGCTGATGAGATGGTCATCGAGTATGTGGGTCAGAACATCCGACAGGTACAACCTCCCAAAATGTTTTATTTCCAGCGACAACATTTAATAATACCCAATTATTATTAATGCATTATAGTGTAAAGCTTTGTTAATGCAATGTTACTCGGAGTTGAAATAGGATCAGTGAGCAAATTCTTGTGTGTCCAGATGGTTGCTGACAATAGAGAGAAGCGGTACGCACAGCAGGGCATCGGGAGCAGCTACTTGTTCAGAGTGGACCACGACACAATTATAGACGCCACCAAGTGTGGCAACCTGGCACGATTCATCAACCACTGCTGCACTGTGAGTCTGAACGTCCTCACTCATGTTTTAGATTTATTGTGTTATATTTGTAGAGCTGTGGCTGATCAGTATCTCGTCCCCTTGTTCTTCTAGCCAAGCTGCTACGCCAAGGTCATCACCATAGAGTCTCAGAAAAAGATTGTGATCTACTCGAAGCAGGCCATCGCCGTCAACGAAGAAATCACCTACGACTATAAATTCCCCCTGGAGGACAACAAGATCCCTTGCCTGTGTGGAACAGAGAACTGCCGTGGGACACTCAACTAGTGGACGCATTTCTCTCCCTCACTCGCCAATGGCCAGCCAAACATGGACACCCACCCTCCCCATGGTTTGCCCTCCTCAGACTGTGCATAGAAAAAAAAGCCACCCTCGGATGTCCCCCAGCCGCTCCTCCAGATGGCCTTGCAGCAGCCCTCACAATACCCAGGAAACAGAGACGCACACACTTGCACTTTTCACGTATATTTTAAATTCACTTGGCAGTTTCACAGACCAGTGTGTGGCAGGGTTGTGTAACCTGGCATGTGAATACTTCTAGAGGGCCTCTGCTTCAGCATGAGTTCTTCTGTGGCAGTATTGTTTGATTTGATTGGGTAATATGTTCCACGCAGCCAGGCACGAAGGGCCTTTTTATTTCCATGCCAATGTCCAGGAAGCAGGATTGCAGGAAGACAATGAAAACTGAAAAAAGAAAAAAATACCAGTATTTTATGACTATGTCAGCTCACGTATTCTACAGCCTGGGATCACGCTTCCAGTGTCAAATCCCTCCCTGCACCCACTGACCCACCACTCCCACAGATCCGCATACAGACGCACAGGAATATCCAACAAATTCAGGGTTTTTCAGACGACAAACTTCAATCAATTTGGTCTTCAGTTATGCAAGATTTCCAAGTGTGAAGATTTGTTTCGAATCTTTTTTCTTGTTTTATTTCACAATATCATGATAATATTATCATTGTTATTAATGGTCTTGTTATTTAGTTGCATTGGCTGTAAGTATCTTACAGTGAAATAAGCTTCAGTGTTCCCAACCACTGTCCTCAGTGGCTTGGGATTCACCAGCCCTATAAAACTCTTGCTTCCCTTCTTCACTGTGCGTTACTCTCCTGGTTTGCCACAACCTCCTGTCTGGAGAGTAAAGTCCCTTCAACTACTGTTTTTAACCCGACGTGAACATATGTGAGTTAAGTTCAAGCTCAAAGTGTGTTATTTTTACACCGCTGCTGAATTTCGTCTGCAGGATCAGCACAACCAAAATTGGCCTGTCTTTTTTTTTTGTTTGTTTTCTGGTTCTTCCCCGAGTTTGTGCTCTATCAACTACAAGGTCTTGTAAGGAGTCAAGTATTTGTTTTGTAGGATCTCTGTCTGTCTGTCTGTCTGTCTGTCTGTCTGTCTGTCTGTCTTGACTTGTTTGTTCCATTGCATCCTTATGTTCTCTTTTAACCAGCAGCTGTTTTTATTTCAAGAGGGTATAAACATTTTCTGCTGTTTGACTTGAGTCACTGTGTGTGCGACAGATGTTTTTAAAAGGCACATTTTAGGTCAGGTCACTTTAAAGGTTTAGTTTCTTTTTTTCCCCCCTTTCCAGAATTCATTAGTAACTATTTTATTTGAGTGTAATAGAAAAAACATCCAACTGATAAGCCTTATCAGCTTAAGGCAAACAAATGTCCCGCTTACAATCTGTTTGCAGTGTAGACGGGTGGTAGCTGCAAACTGTGCCTATAGGAAGACTGAGCCTCAGCAGGTTTGTGATATGCTGCAGGCCCAGTGACGTCTATGACCCCCTTGTTGTGTCTCTTGTTTTTCAAATGGATATGGCCGTCCAAAGTTTAACTCTTAACTAGCAGAAAACTCTTTGTTTTGTTCCCGCCCAAACAGGAAAATGTGTAAGATATTTCTTGTTGTTAAGGAAGCCTTTCAGTACAAACCAACCCTCTTTACTACAGGATGAAAAGACGAGAGGAAAAAAAATCAAATAAGATCTTGTAAATATTGTAGAGGTGTTTGTTTCTCGTAGAAACACACTGATTCCAAGCTGTAAATATGTTGTTCCTTTTCCTCTCTCCATGAGGAGGAAATATGTTCATACCTTCCATTCATTTATTTTTTATTGTTTTTCCTTTTAATTTGATGATTATTTTAATATTATTTGCAATATTTCTCTTGTATTAATGCGTTGGACCCTTTATTAATGGTGCATTAAAATATTTTTTAAATAAATGAAAACTGCTTTTTTTTCTAAAATGATTTTCAGTGTCCTGCTGTTAGAAGTAGAGGTTTAAGGTTATGTCGACAATGATTAGTGTTTGTCTATAGGATGCTGACTGCCAAGTGGTGGATTACATGCTCGATACCAGCTACATAGTGTACAGATACCTAGCTGGTAGAGTCAACAGGAAGTTGTGGAGATCTCTGCACCTGCAACTTTTTAGTGTCAGAGGAAGCATTACAAAACTTGGATTTCCTCAGATGATGACGACAAGGGAAGCTCAGGGCTGATAGTGGCCCGAGTTACAAAATCTCTAGTCTCTGCCAAGCCATTGCTCTGTTATTCTATTAAAATAAATCAGATTCAATCCTTATCAGAATTTAAACTGAAAAAAACACTTTACTTATCCGCAGGAAATGTTGTTCACCATCTTCCTGTGGGTAGGAGGAAGGCCGGCTTATACTGGAAGGATATTGCCTGTCGGCGTATGGTGACGGTACAAACCAGCATTCTGTAACTCACACCACAGTTTCCTTGTTAGAGGTGTCGTTGATATTGTTCCCATGATGCCACCTAAATCAGCGTCAGTTGGGACTACAAGTTTAGAAATTCTGTAGCCCCCAACTTATCTGTTGTTAAGGCAAGCAGCCTATTGGCCACATAACATGTCAAACTATTAAGTATAGCTAAGTATGTCTGCATCCATATAAATAATAGAAAAGGAGTAAAGTTTAAGTGCAGACCTCCACCATCGTCTCAGACACATCACACACATTCAGTTGTTCTATTCTTCAACCAAACCTCTAAAATTACAAAGTTTTGTCTGAGTAGCAGGATTTCGGTGATGTCTAATTTAAGTGGTTCTGCCATTTACCTAAACTGCTCTAACACGCGTGCCTCAGAGGCAAATCCGTGAAATACAAATTTCCATGTGAGGCTGTAGCATGTCTTGGGGTGATTAACGTTGTTTAAACCTGTAAAGCAAGTACAGAATGTGTGAGAACGCTCCTAATGTGCGCAGGGATGGGACTTTGAACAGTTTTCCTCCGAAAGACAGTGTCCAACAGGCTTGAATTAACCTTTGAACTGTAGGTTTGTTAGTTCAGTCAACATTTGGCCTACATTCAAAATCCCACAACACAAGTAACATAAAGCCAGTGAAATGAAGAAGGTATATTGGATGTTCATAGTGAAAATCAGTGGACAATAAATGACATGTACAGTATCATTATTATTGCCATTTTATGTTGTATTATTCATTTGATATAATATTTTTTTGTAAACCACAGCCCCCCTGAAGTCCCAATAGGTGATACTTATATGTGATGTGTGAACCATGTCAAATGATTTGCTTATTTCTTCACCACAATATTATATTTGACATGAGTTAACAGCTTGACAGTTATCAGTGGCAATTTACAAAAACACAGGGGCTCACTGAATAATGAATCACTAAGTTTGTAGATCAGCTAAAATCCATTAATATGAAGAATGTTGGGTTGCCAGGTTGGGAAAGAGATCGTCTTCATTCTCAGACATTTTTTAGAATTAATATCAAAGCAATTTAAAAAAAAAGGCTTTATATGAAAAATTCTCCTTTGATGTATTTTATTTCGACATTAATCTCAAAATGTTAAATTAAGAAAATGTCTCCATTTCAGTTTGACTTTGATGTCAACATCATTCTTTAGACGGTTCGACTTTATTCTGGCAGGAAAAGTAATGGTCGTAAGGGAAGCATTTGTTTTCTCTTACGCCCAGTAACAGCCCTGTTCATGACGCAGGCTACAAATAAAGGTTTGTTTAAAACCCTCCTCCTGTTCTACCATAGGCTGCAGAGCGGAACTCAGCTCACCGACTACAGAGCCCCAGAGAAGCAGCAGCAGACACCGACTCTGCACCACAGCTCAGCGGCAGAATGTCCGACACTCAGCGGCCTCTCGTCTACCTCGTCACCGGAGGATGCGGGTTCCTCGGCCGGCACCTGCTGAGGATTTTGCTGGAGAAGGAGGACAAACTGGAGGAGGTGCGGCTGTTTGACAAACACGTGGATCCCAGTTTAAACGGACTGAGCTCAGGTAAAGACGAAGTCGGGTTTCTTGTGTTCCTGTTTGGAAAAACGAAACGGCGTTAAAAAATAAAAGTGTGAATTTAAAAGTTTAAACACAGATAGACTTGAAGATAAGACTCATTTCAAAATACTTTTTTATTTTTGACTTATTTATTTATACGAGCCATGGTTGTAGAGCTCTTGTCTTAGTTTTAGTTTAGTTTAGTTTCTTACCATCAGCTTGAACATGAGGAATTTAATGTGACTTTATAAAAACAGGTCAAGTCCTGATCTTCAATAGGCGGCGAGAAACTTGACACTAGTGTTTTCTTGAGTGTCCCATTGCATTTAATTCTCTGAGGGAAACTTGGTGTATCTGTTCAATTTAGTTCAATTTTATTATAGTCAAAGCACAACATTAATTCTACAACACAACATACATTATCTCAAGGCACTTAGAAAAGAGAGAGGGAGACTGATGACCCTCTTCTTAACTGAGGGGTGGGGCACTTTTCGCTATCATGGGTCAGTTTTTATAACAAACTTGCTGGGCCCTATTAAATTGCACTTATTACACTAACCTATAATGCTGTTGCTGGCATTGCTTCTCTTTGGTCAGGTGCCTGATGTCAGATGGTAGTGATGATGTAACAATATAATATTTAGGAAGATCTTCCTCCATCGCTATAGACGCCTCTCCACAAATTAGCCCAGATATGATTTTAATCACAGAAAAACTTAACTCCTGTTTTAATTAATAGCCCTATTTTGTATTATGTAACTGTATTAATGAGTTACATGGGCATTTAGTTGCTTAGTTTCTTATTCCTGTCCATGTCCTCAGTCTTTACTCAAGAGCCTCTAATGAGCGACTCTTTGCCAGAAAGTGACCATCTCAATGAAACACCACGGGTGCAGATCATTTGGGTTATACAGCATGTTTTATTCATCAGGTTTAATATTAGTGTGAGAAACAGGGATGGGTGGTTTAGTAAAAATCCCAACAGGGCATGATATTCATTTCCCTCACATGCTGTGTAATCACAGAATTACTCTGCATAGATAACAGCTGCACTCTGTATATACTGGATTGTCAACTGCCATACGTTTCCTGAGGCACTTCCTGAGGCAGCTGTCCTTTCATTCTTTACTTTGCCAATGTTGTCACCCCCGGGAGCATTTTGTGAAAGGGCATATATTTTATGATGATATAGGCGTGTGCTGGAACCAGAGTTGTGACTTGATGTGGTTGAACTTCCATTTGTGTCTGTTCTTTCTTTCTTTGCTGAGAAAAGTCATTAAATTTAATAAAAGCTAAGGAATGTGTTTCTCCTGGTGAGAAAGTGTGTATTAAGTTACACAAATACAGTAAATTACATTCAACAACGGCGTCCGTGTGAAGTCTGCGTCTCAAAACAAGGGACGCCTCATCCCTCAGTGGAAAATTATTTGTTCAGCTTCTAATATTTATTGTCAGAGTGCAGGGCTATAGCCATGTTGTAGATGCAGTGCACTTTGATCCAGTGACAGATCAGCTAAAGTTCACTCTCAGTAACACCCATTAAAGGCGTCCCACAGGAAAGTGACAAGACTGAATGTGTGGTTTTAAATGGTTTATGTTTCCATCTGGAGGAAAACATCTTCCATTCTATACTTAGTAAAGGTTTCAAATGGAATTGCAAACTTCAGGAGACTTCTGACTCTGAAAAGTCGCTTTACATGACAGAACTATTTGTTATCTTTCAGCATTTCAAGGACAGTGAATGAGAGCTCAGATAAACCTCAGGTCCATGACCTCCATATGCGATAACAAGACACCATGAAATCTCATGAGTTTAAGTGATCTGAAGGACGGCAGGGTGTGATTTTCCAATATTGTGTCTACCAGGGAGGGAGAGTATCTCTCTTTGACACTGTGGGGGATTCTGAAATTCACTGACTTCTTGGCTATTTGCTTTTAGAAGGTGTAAGAGGCTCCTAAATTGCCACAAGGTTTTTATACACATAAGTTATTATCTTGTGCACACAAGTTAATATGTGATTCATGTAAGAAGATCATTTATGTTGTATGCACAAGATTAATTAGGTTTCTCAGGAATGGTTTCTCAATACAATGTCCAGAAAAAGTTTTACACAGATACTTGAAATAGTATCGCTGTTGAAACAAGGGTGTGTTCTGACAACTGTGTCCACAATAGAGGTTTGTAAGTTTCATAATACTATGGACTTGGTTGGGAATCATTAGTTAATATGTATCATCAATAGTTTTAAACGTTTGTCCAAAGGACCTTGACAGATTTGATGCAGATCCAAAAAGGGCAGGTCAAATACAAATTTGTTAGTCAATAATTAATGGATCTTGAAGAATAAAACCAGACATAGTTAGGGGATTAATATCAATGAGTGCGTAGAAAATCCTTATAAATAAAAACATTGATTTTACAGATTAAAAAATATTTTATGAGGAGTAGTAATGTTTTTTCAGCTGCTGTATGACAAATGGAGCTAAAAACCATCAGAGGATTCTGTAGGGTATCAAGAGTTTATTGAGTTTAAGGGGACTGTTGGGCCTGGGTGGAACACTGCGCTCTACTGAGGGGCATTTGTATTGAAATGCTTTGTAGAGCTATTAGGGAAACAGTCATGATGCTGGGTCACATACAGTACCACATTTTGAAGTTGTGTCTTCCTGTTTTTCCCTCAGAGCGGACAAAGGTGGTGGTCATCCAGGGGGATATCACAGACTACAGCAACGTGTTGGAGGCCTCGCGGGGAGTGGATGTCGTCATCCACATGGCCAGTTTAGTGGATGTCTGGCACAGAGTCCCAGAGACCTTAATGTATGCTGTCAATGTCACAGGTGAGACAAGATGATGAAAGGGAGGCTGGGTGTGTTTTTTTGTTTCTGTGGAAAGCCATAAATTCCGAGGAAATCCACACCCTTGATGTTTTTTCAAGGACTTGTGGGGGAAAAAAAAGGTGTGTGTGTGTGTGTGTGTGTGTGTGTGTGTGTGTGTGTGTGTGTGTGTGTGTGTGTGTGTGTGTGTGTGTGTGTGTGTGTGTGTGTGTGTGTGTGTGTGTGTGTGTGTGTGTGTGTGTGTGTGTGTGTGTGTGTGTGTGTGTGTGTGTGTGTGTGTGTGTGTGTGTGTGTGTGGATGATGATGAGATGAGATGAGATGACCTGGTGTTTTGGTTTTGACGTCTAGCTGCCAGACAAAACAAACAAAACCTGATGTGATTTAATGAGGCTGTGAATCATTTGCCCAAAATATCACATCGGACTCCAACAAAACAACATAGTTCAATCCACCATAACAACAACACTCTTTTGAAAGTGATGTGTCTCTGGAATGCCGTGAAAGGATTCTTTCACATTTGGTATAAACTTGAACTTGGATTTTTATTTTTGCAGCCACTAGTGTTGCCAATTAAAACACTAGTTATATGCCTAACAACAATGACAGCAATGATCACTTCCATACAGGGTCAGTGGCATATCACACACATTACCCACATAATATAAGTTGTTATTTCCTTAAACAGCTGGGTGTGGCTCTCGGGAGTCTTTCGGGAAGCAGGGTGGTGTATGAGTCCTAATAAATTATCTTGGTTGTTTTCATGTGAATGAAACTTGTTGTCCAGTATAATACGGTGTTTCATTGGTGTGGGTTTTTTTAAACAATGAAAGGAATAAGATGTTCCAGGCTTTGGATGCTCAGACAACACTCAATAGTTGAATTGCTTCATTGTTGGGGTTTGGAAGTAAAATGGAACTTAAAAATGACAAAAACAGAAAATATTTCCAGCGTTATCCTTTCAGGAAATTCTTTTGTTTATTTGTTGGAATTCCCTGACTGTGACCTGTGTTTCTACGGAAATACATAATGAAACTCAGTTTCAGCAGGCTGTCAGATGCTTTTATTAAAACAAAAAATGTGTTTTTTATTGATGTGAATCTCATGCAAGATCCAAACTGAGGACATTGCTTATATTAACAGATTATGGTATTAAAATAGTGTTCTGATTCAGGGCATATGTCTGGGTTTTATGCCCCCAACAGTCCATCTCATTCCTCTTAAAGAAAAAAAAACTGGTTCTCTCCAGAAACATACTGCATCCTTCCAAGTTTCATAGTTGTCCGTCCAGTTGTTTTTGTGTAATCTTGCTTACAAACAAACAAACCAACCAACAATCAAATGGAAAGTGGTGAAGACATAACCTCCTTGGTGGAGGTTACTATCTGATCTTGTCAAACATGCTGGACATTATTCTTGCTTTAATCGAAATGTTAGCATTGCCATTGTCAAGATGTTAGCACGCAGCTAACTGGAAAGATAAGATGTAAGATATCGGACTGTGCCAAGGTCAGTCCCATGGATTTGGAAGATTAGACAGTTATTGACTTTGCTTATGTTACCCAATGATATTCAAGTCTTGTTTTTCCAATTTGAATATCCTCCATCTCTCTTCTCAGGAACGGAGAATGTCATCAATGCCTGTGTGGAGTGTGACATTCAGTGTCTGGTCTACACCAGCAGCATGGAAGTTATTGGTCCCAACGTCAATGGAGACCACTTTATCAGGTAGCCCTAAAGAAATATCATCATTTTCGTTTTTTCTCTTCGGTTATGCTTTGGCTCTTTGTCATGTGCTTCTGTGTTCACCTTCTTGAATCCTCTCTTTGTCCTGGCCGGAACGCACCATCATGGAAAATATGAAGCCAGTAGAGATAAGATTTGATATGGTCAAAACAGAGATGAAAACACACAGTATCCACTGGTTAATGGCTGTGTGGAAAGATATTGAACTCCAACATGTTTGACTAAAATGATTAGTAGTCATTACATTCTGTGAAAACTGTCATATCCTTTAGAAAGGTGGGAAGTGGTTTTATTAATGCTTAAAGTAGGAGACTGAAAAACTTCCACCTGTCATGTGCAGGGATCATGGCATTGTTTCTGATGGTGTGTGAAAATGTGAGGGTTTGTGTGTTTGTAAGTGTGTGAGTGTGTGTGTGTACGTGCACAGCTGCAGCTTTACCTCAGACGAATATTTCACATTCCTTCTCTGATTACGTCACGAGGCTGTGTCAGAGGAAAAGAACTAACCTTTGTCTGCTCTTGCTGGAAAGACTGAGTGGAAAGCTGCAAGAGGAGACGTGGCACAGACAAGATTCAGTCTATCTTTTTCCTTCCTCACCCTTGATCTTTCATGCTCACATTTCTCTCTCATAGATGACAATTCAAATAAACACCTGAATACTTCCTTTGACTGTTTGATCTTTTTCTTTTCTCAGGGGCAATGAAGATACACCTTACAATGTGAGCCACACTATGGCCTACCCCAAGACCAAGTCAAAGGCTGACAAAATTGTGCTGGAAGCTAATGGCACAGAGGTAATTTATTACAGCCTGAAAAAAACATTGCGTACATGTTTTTGTACATGTTCTGTTTACCTCCCCGTCTGATTCCTAACACTGACTTCTAGTTTTGCTTTCTTTCCAGCTGAAAGGTGGAAAGTGTTTACACACGTGCTCCCTTAGGCCGACGGGGATCTATGGCGAAGGGCACGAGCTGATAAAGGACTTCTACAAACAGGGACTTAAAAGGGGTGGCTTCATTGTCGGGGGCATCCCAGACAGCACTGAACATGGGCGAGTCTATGCAGGTGAGTCTAAACTTACTGATATATAACCCCAACTTTAGAGACGTGTCTGAGAAACGGTTGAATGTGGCTTTACAAGTCAAACCAACTTGTGATCTATTGATAGTTCTGAAAGCCCGTAACACCACTCAGCAGAGGAGAAACTGATGCATGCCTCACACGACTTATGTTCAGGACAAGGACTAAAAGCAGAAGTAGAACATCATGCAGCCACTTCCTCTGCAAGTCACAGGAAGTCTTTTTACGAGCAGTTCAGATGACATTAAACATAAGAAACCTGATGGTCTCTCAAGTTGAGGCATCAACAACAACCAGTCAGTGAGGTAAAGGTATGATGACAACATGAAATGGAATGCACAGTCGGAGGAGTCCGATCCAGATTTCTTGTTGTGATAACAAGTCTACGTGAACAGTATCATCCAGTCATCGGGGTGTGAAGCAAAATGAACACACTGAATACTGGCAGAGGAGATGATGACATTTTGGTTCAGCCTCAACATGCTTGTTTCGGTGTGAGCTCTCAGAGTTCTGTCATGGTATCATGACTGAATATCATCATCCCCATTGTTGCATTTGACCCTGAGTATCAGCCAACATGTATCAGTGGCTGATATTTTAAGCAGCCTCAAACATACAGATGTAAGGGCCAACCCGTAGTTGTACATGTAGTATACATTCAATTCTATAGTTTGGCCCCTACATGTATTATAAAAAGAATCTAGAACACTGGTTAACTGTTAGTACATTACACTCTGTAGATCTCTGTTAGGAGTTGTAGCAGCTGCTCAAATACAACAATAAACAAGATAAGACCCCAAAAATAGATAGATCGATGCACAGATAGGAATATATCAGTGTAATGTGGTCATAGATATGAAGCTACTAGGGTCCTACTCTAATCTTTTTTGTTATTTCTCTCAAGTTAAAAGTGTACTTCTTTGATGATTCAATCTGGTATTCATCCATTTGTATATGTTGCTAGGCAACGTGGCCTGGATGCATGTACTTGCAGCCCGAGCCCTGAGGGAGTGCCCGCAGACGGTCGGAGGTGAGGCTTTCTTCTGCTACGATGACTCACCCTACAAGAGCTACGAGAACTTCAACATGCTCTTCTTCTCCACGTTTAACTTCCAAAAAGTCCGCATTCCGTTTCTGGTGGTCTGGTTCATGGCCCTGATGAACGACTTGCTCCGTTGGATACTGAGCCCCGTTTATAACTTCACACCGCTGCTGAACCGTTACACGTGCTCCATAGCTTCTACCTCCTTCACTGTGCTCACAGACAAAGCCCTACGTTACTTCCAGTATCGCCCCCTGTACGACTGGGATCAGTGTCAAGCCCGCACACAGAAGTGGGTTGATACATTCCCTCTGGATCACCTCAAAAAATCATTATGTGACTAATGCAACATGCATCAGAAGCTGCTATGTAGACTCACAAGACATCAGATATATGCCGCATAAAAAAGGAGCACCCTGCTATTGATGACCATACAAAAGGGACTTAATATACTATTAATTATTCAATTTCAGATCAAAAAGATCTTTAATGATATGTTAGTGAGTGTCACTACAGCTATCTTGGTCTGCAAACTCCCAAAAAGGGCATTGTGTACCACTAACTAATTCGGCTTCCAATCTTCCTGAAATGTGCACATAGTTTTAGAACTTTTCAGAACAGACATAAAAGGAAACTTTAAAGGGTGTTGTCAAGGAAAAAGCCAATGTTGCACATGAAATTGTAGCTATGAAAAAAGGTGCCTTTTTATAAATGGGTTTTAACAAGTCTTAATTTCAAATATGACACTGATTTTGTCTGTAAAGGCAATAGTCAGATTGGTGCAAAACCTTTATTACTGCATTCATGTATGTCCAGCATTTATAGCTTAGCTATACAGAAAATATAGTTTAATTATTTGTTCATTTATTAACATTTATGTTGCTGATGTTTTACATCAGCATTGTAACTATGCCATATTTAAAAGCAATAAATTACATGTATATGGTAATATATTTTATTGATATAAATGTTGTATGCTGCATACTTTAAAGAACATTTACCGTTTAAATGACAGAAAAAGATCCTGTTTAATATAAGGTTTTGGGAATTTTAAATAAAGATTGTTTTGAAAGATTTTGTATTTGATTCACTTTACAGGAAGACACTGCATGTCCCTGTTATTCCTCCCCATACGTGATTTCATTCACATGTTTTTATTTTGATGTGCCATTGTGAAAGTTTGTCCCTCTGCAGACATTACTCTTTATGTCAAATGCCCTCACTATTTCTACACTGTGGTGAGTTCACTACGTCTAGGTTTCCATGGATATGAAGATCTTTGTTTATATGCAGGCGTGCCTCCCTCTGTGCTCTGTGGAACATATCCTCATACTTCGTAACAACCAGCTAGACAACATGTATTGGTTTTTATGTGTATATGGGAGTTGCCTTTGCAGGATAACTTGACGTGTTCCAGCATGCAAGGGGTGTCCCCCATTTCTGTGGTTTTTCCATGGCAATCCTCATGACAGTTCCTCGCCTGCTGGAATGAAAGGGGAAACCAGAAAAATGACTCACAATCCCCAACTGAACCTCTGATTGCCTCCCTGAACTAAACACAACAATCTGAAAGTGTGGGTCTTTGGAAGTGTAGAAATCATTGTGGATTATTCAAACACAGGCCTGCAAGAGTGGTAAACCAACTATATTTATATAGCACTTTTACAGGCTCAACCACGCTAAGCTTTTTACAGGACAAGCCACGTTCACCCATTCACACACACATTCATACAGCGCTTCTACATGCAGCACTTTTTCTTTCTAACACCATTCACACTGTGAGCACAGCTGTCTGGGGCAACCTGGGGTTCACTATCTTGCCAAAGGACACTTTGGAATGCAGACCCTCCCTTCCTCCTGAGGCACAGCTGCCCTTTGTATGCACTTCTCAGTGTGTACCCAATGAAAAGTGTGTTTGTGTAGTAATCTTTACCTCTTTGTTCAGACCAAATTTAGCATGAGGTCTCACTTTTTGGGCTCATCTTCGCCCCTTGAGCTATTGGAGTTGACACTTGGGTTTAGGGATAAAGGAGTTGGGTTTGGTTATTTATTCATTCATCTGTGAGTGTCCCTATAGTGATATTAGTACAAATGTGTGTGCGTGTGCTTATGTCCATACTCATTTCTTTCATAACCTCTCTAGGACCTTTTCCAGCATAAATAGTTGTGCAAACCTGTGTGTGTTCCTGTGCTTATATCTTAGTGAGAACCATTTTAAGCAGACCCTACAGAGTGAAGACATTTTTGGAAAGTGAGGACATTTTGGTCACTCCTTACTTCTTCAATGGGCTATTTGAGGCTTAAAACTTGGTTTTAGGGTTAGGCATTTAGTTTGGCTGGTTAGGGTAAGGGGCTAGGGAATGCATTATACCAATAAGTGTCCTCACTAAGATAGAAGTACAAATGTGTGTGTGTATGTGCATACTCATTTCTTTCATTACCTCTCTAGGACCTTTTCCAGCATAAATAGTTGTGCAAACCTGTGTGCGTGCGTGCGTGGGTGCTTGCGTGTGTATTCCTGTACTTGCATCTTAGAGAGAACCATTTTAAGCATCGACCCTACAAAGCGAGGACATTTTGGCCGGTCGTCGCTTATTGAAAGGGCTATTTGAGTGTTAAGGCTTTAGGGTTAGAATTAGGGTTAGGCATTTGGTTTGGATGGTTAGGGTAAGGGGCTACGGAATGCATTATGCCAATGAGAGTCCCCACTGAGATAGAAGTACAAACGTGTGTGTGTCAGCTGTGTTATGGTGAATCACCACATGGCTAAATCATGAACGGGCTATGAGAAGCATGTTATGAAAGGGAATTGCGTCATCTACTGGTGCAACTAAAAAACATCAAGGCGAAATACCATTGTAACATTAAAAATCTGTTTTCTATCATATGTAAGTATATGTATCGATTTACCCCAGTCTTTTTAATTTTAAGTAAGTTAAGATTTTGTAATTTCTCTGTTAAAGATTTACGTTTACAATAATTTAAAGGTTAATAATGTAATGACTACAGAAATGTAGTAAATGATTGTAATTGTAATTTTTTACAATTACATGAGAGTCCTCCGTATTGTCCTGCTGTGGAAGGGAGGCTCCTGTGCGGATGCGTGCGCGTCCCCGACCACACTGGCGAGAGCACGCACGTAGCTGTCAGTAGGAAATGCAGGCGGCTGGTGCTGGGTGTTCGCTTGTCGCTGTGCTTTGATCTATCCATCAGAAAGACGCCTTTTCGCCACAGGATGAAAACTGTGACTTTAGAGGCTTGTTTGAATCTGGAGGTTTCTGTGAGTCTACACGTCTGACTGAAGTAACGGGCACAGTGAGCGTGGCTAGCTAGGCTAACAAACAGAACACTACCAGAGCTAATGCTAGCAGTTATAGCAGGCTAAAATAAGCTAACCTGGCTAGGTGGTTACTTAGCCAGCTAGCTAGCTAGCTCGCCTATTACCGGACTTCTGCTCTCCCTGGTCCTCACGCCCGTCCAGCGGTTCCTGTCCCGGTCATTCGTGTTTTCGTTTCACGGAGGAAGTTGCGGAGCCGGAGCTGTGGCGGGGGGGCGTGCGGAGAGGAACCCCCTGGCTGTCCAGGCGGACGGATCGCAGTGACACGCCGGTGAGTTGAGCCAGAGGAGTTGGAAGTTGCAGTTGACGGGTGCAGCGGGGAGGACCAGGCCGTGGAAGCTGCTCGGCCTGGGCCTGGCAGGCAGACAGACAGACAGACAGACAGACAGGGAGGGAGGGAGGGTGGTGACTATTAGCTGTTAGTAAACCGTCTCTCGTGTGTGCTGAAGAGGGAAGTTGCTCCAAGCGAGGCCTCCAGAGGCTGTGAGAATAAAGTGGCCGCTGTGATCATCGCTCGCGTGTCTGAGAGCACCGCTGCAGACGGTGCCCTGCTACATCAGCAAAACACAGCACCAGCATGGTTCTCCATGGCGCTTTGTTGATAAGCTCAAATGATATTTTATGCAGCTTTGCCCACAGTAAAGAATTATTGTGATAAAGCGGAATATTATTGTGTTTTTTCCTTTTTTAATGTGAAGTCGGCTGACGGAGTGCTTTCACGTGCTTTTCTTTAATAATAATAATAATAATAATAATAAATAACATATACTCTTGCAAAAATAGATTAACCATGTGGAATTAGCTTATGTATACGTGGGTGAATAGGGCAGGTTGCTTGACACATTAAATGTTTTTGTCGTTTTATTGTTATTTGCAATAATATATATATATAGATATATATTTGCATATCAGAATGTATATATCTGCACATTATTTCACATGAATGGTATGAATCATATTTCTATGATTTTTAAATAGTTCCCTTCTCTAACTGCTTCTCCATCTTGTCTTTTCAATTCAATTTAAACAGTTATAAATTGGCTTTTCACTCACTTTATGTCAAATGTTGACCTGTGCAGTTTTCAGCATCATGTTGTGTACGTCTATCATCTCTGTATTTGTTGGAGAGATTGTTTATTGCTGAAGTTATTACATAATGGATACTTTCCCTTTGGCAAATGAATAACTGTCCTCCATCATTTTCTCTCTATTTGTAAAGAAGAGATCAGGGTGGAACCATGGCTGAACTCTCCACCTTATCCCCAACCCCATCTGCGCTGGGCGATCCGCATGCAGCTCCCTCCATCCCTCCATCCTCTGCATCCTCTCTCCCTGTTCCCAACAACTCTGCTCTGGAGTCTAAACCAAAGTCTGCCCTCTACAATGACAACGCTCTGACTGGAAACACTTCTACAGCACTGTCGGGGAGTTCACCCGAGAGTCCCCACCCACCCTCGAGTCATCTCAAAACCACTGACGAGACCCCCGTCCCATCATTGGTACCTGAGGTTCTTCAGAGAGAGGAATCGACAGGGAGAGATGTAGAAACTGGAGTTCCAAACAATAAGCGGGAGTCTCTGTCCAGTGACCAAGTTGCTGCAGAGATCGTGAATACTGCAACAGAGACACCAGCACTATCGGGTGAGCCATCAGCTCAGAGTGAAGAACAACAGGCATCCCCCTCTCCTGATCTTAATCCCGCTCCTAACCTTTATCCAAATGTGCGTGTCACCCATGCCCCAAATCCCGTCTTGGATGGTGGTCACTTTACAGCTGACCGACCCCAAACCACTGCAGATTCCAATCCCACACCTGCTCCTCCAGCATCCACCGGTACAGCATCACCAACAGTGACAGCAACAGCCGAAGAGGAGAATCCTCAGCCACTTCAACAAACACAAAACCCCCAAAGTGAACCTCCCCTTCCTCTGTCCACAAAGCCCGATGCCCCCAAGGAAGCAGAGAAAGCAGAGCAGCCTAGCACCCCAGCCGGAGGCGAACACCCCAGCCCCACTGTCCCATTGATCCATGAGCCAGCCTGTGCCCTCCCAATGTACAACCCCAAGCCCCGCCCAGCCCCTGATACCCTCAGCTACCTGGAGTCAGCTAGCCTTATGTCAGGGACGTTGGAGTCCCTGTCTGGGCTGGGAGAGGATGGGAGCTCTGTGGGCTCAGACTCGGAGATCAACGGCCTGACGGTCAAGCGCACTGATAAATATGGCTTCCTGGGTGGTAATCAGTACAGTGACTGCAGGTATGTATTAGGACATTAACTTCACACATCACGCTCACTCCTGGCTAATGTGCAGAATATTGATCATATCTTCTTTAACTTCTGTTTGATTATATTTAATGACAAGATCTTAAGATATTATAAAATTTGAGATGCATATTCAGTATGGTTTTATGAAGGAGATAATGAGAAACATATTTTACTGTTTACAATATTACAAAACATGCACTTATGACCTGAGAATTAGTTTACACAGATTAATGTAAAGCCTGCCTGAATTATCTTCTTTTAATTGGCCACTTTGCCTTGTCCTAAAATCTTAGTCACACTGTCATCAATCCACCCCAAAGACATCATCTCCTTTTGGTCTCGCCCTCGCTTTCCTGTCTTCCTCTCCCGTCTGCGGCTCTAAACGTATCTGACTGTCTTTTATTTCCCCTTGGTCTGACTCAGATAATGCTGAGAGCGTTTTTTTTGTGTGACTCAATATGTACTGACTGTGTGACTCGGTGCTATCACCCCTCACACCCATCTGCTGTCTTCCTCTCTTTAAAAATAAATAAATCAGATGTGCTTCTACTCTTCTGACAAGCTAATTGCTCTCCCACTGTTAAATAATTAAAAGTCTATTGATCTACCATCAGTAGTGGCAGTGCATTCTGGCCAATGTTAAGGATGTCTTGTGTCTGCGCGGTTTAGCTCAGGTTGGGCAAATGAATGTTAGACAGAAAGTGAGGTAATCCATTTGTGACATGAGATTGTTGATGGTCCTTGAACACAGCCTTGCTATATTTAGGAATATTAAAAAGAAAAAGTCCACAGCCCAGTTCTGTCAACGATGGTGTCATTTTATATTACTCACTATTACAGTGAAATGGAACTCCGAGTCGAAGTTGCCAGACAGAGGGAGATGAAATGGATTGATATGTTCAACAACTGGGATAAGTGGATCAAACATCGCTTCCAGAAGGTACGCATGGCAGCCTGTCAGATCTTTGTGTCGTGGGATTTATCTAAAATTAGAAATTTGAATCACAAACCATTGGTAGTGTTTTAAAATGTACTTGATTTTGTACTTGTTTACTTTTATACTTTACATTATGTCAAAGCTAATACCCTGTTTATCTGTTTGCGTGTTATAGGTGAAGTTGCGCTGCAGGAAGGGCATTCCATCCTCTCTCAGATCCAAAGCTTGGCAGCTGCTGTCTAATAGCCAGGAGCTCTTAGACGCCAACATAGGGAAATTTGAGGTATCACTGTCTTCATAATTATTTTTGTAATGATAATTTATAGATTAAATGGAGAGGGTAAAACAGAAGACATAAATTCAGAGACACGTGTACAGTTCATTACATGTGGGTTCGGGCAGAGTGTCCTCCTTCATATTCAAGGAGAAACAAGGAAGGAAGAAAGATACAAACAAAACAGGCACCAATACCCAATCATTTTTCTGAACAGTCTTATTTCTCGCAATATTTTTCACCTGTCTTTCAGTAGATGAACAAGTCACTTTTATAAGGAGGGTAGATCATTTACACAACAACACTTATGTCACCAATACTAAAACAGCAAAGACATTTTCTGAACAATACTTGGAAAATACTTTTATTCCCAGTCACCTGACACCTAAATTGTTTTTATTCTTCAAATCTGCTCCCTTAATTCTTGCACTTCTCTCGCTCGCTCCATAGAAAGCTGTAGTAATAAAGAGCTGTGACCAAGCTGCTAGTTGGACTGAGGAACTTGCTCAAAGTGGGGATCACTGTGAGGGGACATGTGGCTGAGTCGGCCAATTTCAGCTCCTGGGGTGCTAAAGGGGCGCAGGCGCACACCTAGTGAGCTGTAAGCCTCTTATCATGACCGGTAATCCTGCCTGTCAGAGCTCTGCCCCCATGTCCACAGTGGAGCGGGGTCTGGCCTTAGTTGGGTCTGAGTCCAAGCCGTCAGATTAGTATTGTTTATGTTGTTTGAGGAAGAATTTTGCGCCTATCTTTTTTTGTTTTTACTTCATTGTCTCTCAACTGTGGTCATATACAGGACTTTACAATCTGATCCACTTCAATGGCTAATTCATCTATTTAAGTATTCCAAAAGATACTGAGAATTTATCTAAAACGTGTGTATTCTTTTTTTGTCACTGCAGGAGCTGGAGAGAGAGCCGGGTGAGGCTAAATGGTTGGACATTATAGAGAAGGATCTCCACAGACAGTTCCCCTTCCATGAGATGTTTGCTGCTCGGGGGGGCCATGGGTAAAAAAACAAAAAACCTTTTAGTCTTTTTTACTCCTGCACACTGTATATAAGCCACTAATATTTGTGTAGACTAGCTTGGCTTATCTGCTTGTGGTGGGTGGATCTATATCAGGTCAACGTCACAAAGTGATCTATAATGGCCTGAGAACTGTATCTAGGACATATCTGTCAGTAAGAATACATGATTCCCATTGGAAATTGGGTTTTTCGAGTAACAGATTGAACTGTACAACTATGGTGTAAATTTGTATTGGTTGAAAATAGCAGCACCAGCAATTATTTGTAAACCAACAGTGTTATTTTCTTTAGGAAGTGATTGAAATGTCCTATCATTCTTTTTTGTATTTTTTGTTTTAACCACTGGATAATAGATAAAGTGTTTGTTCATGCAGCCAACAGGACCTGTACCGCATCCTGAAAGCCTACACCATCTATCGGCCTGATGAGGGATACTGCCAGGCCCAGGCGCCCGTCGCCGCAGTGCTGCTCATGCACATGCCTGCTGAGGTAAGGGGGGGCTAAGCCGGTGGGGGACACATTCTCACTAAGTCTGTGGGACACAAAAAGGGTTTTATCAGCATTAATGTAATGCTAATTACTAATGTAATGAACAGACTGACAAAGCATCAGAAATACTTGTTGTGTTATTATTCTATTACCACAATTGGACTAGAATCTGGGAAGAAAAACAATTTAATACCGTCATTGACATGTTACTCCACCACAGAAGGACTTCAAACATGAGCATGCATCACACAAGACTGTAAAATATGTAGTATACCCAAGTATGATTTTGAATGAGGCAGAAGATTTTCCAGCTTAATACCAAATCAAGTGGTACAGAGGAAGATGAGTTGATACCTCTGAGACATTGCAAGCTGCACTTCGATTATACGAACACATTTGTTGCGAAACCATGTTTTTTTGTTTTTGTTTATCTCTCCTCACCCGACACATTAGTGAGTGAGCAAAAAAACTGAGACTTAATTTTGTAATTATTCCATTGAGGTTACCTACTAAATTAGAAATGGTAGCAGATAACAGACACTGGTCTGGTGATACTGCTGACTGACGTGATCCTCAAGTAGCAGTGTGTGAATTTGAATGAGTCAGACTTTATTTGTTTGGCCCTTTTCATGCAAACAATGTAACAAGAACTGCATTACAGTTTAAAAACAATCACCACCCACTCCTCCACCCACTCCTATTCTAGCACAGAGCAGAACAATGAGAACAGGAAGTGAAGAACAAATGAGGAAACGCCAAATGTAGTTGAACAAAGAAGGATGATAAAGATGAAATAATAAAGCACTAAAAAAGATTGAAATGAATACACAAACTAACAAATAAAATAAGTATAATTCAATAGCATTTCAACAATGTTTATTGTAAACTTTCACACTGAAATGTACTCTTATAATAAAATAAATATTATTTTCTCGTTTTAAGTAAAATAAGGTTTGAATACAAAATAAAGAGCTTTTGAAAAAGTCATCTTAAATTATATTGCTTTATTTTTGAAAAAATTTATAAAAAGATGTAGTTTGAGTTTACTCTATTTCTTTTTTTCTTAATATATAACTACATTTCACAAATAAACATTCTAAACAAACCTTAACAACTAAACAGCTTTAACGCTTTGTTCCCACTTTCTCTTGTTTAGTGAAGTGAACTCTTCCGTGTGCTGCCAGGATTCACTACCGTAAATACAGAAAAAGCTGAGCAGGTTAAAATAAGACTACCGTAAATGCGAGAAAAAGAGCTGTGTACATATTTAGTTTTCATATATTTGTTTCCGTCCTCACAACAAACACGGGAAGAAGGAGAGAATATTTAGTTAATGACTAGTGTGCGTATTGTTCTTTTTTTAAAAGAAGCAGGAAATAGAAGCAGGAATTGATATTGCAGTTGTGCTTCTACCCTCTGTGTTCATTTAAACATTTAATCCTCATGTACTTTTGTTTGCAAACGTAAACTCTTCACTTTCACTTGTTTCTCAGCAAGCATTTTGGTGCCTCGTACAGATATGTGAGAAATATCTCCCTGGCTACTACAGCGCGGGGCTGGTGAGTGAATGAACAAATCGTTTTTTTTACTCTGACCTTCATGTCAGTTATTTTCGCTTTATTGATCTGTCTTTTTTTAAATTCCTTTTAGGAAGCGATCCAGCTGGATGGCGAGATCTTCTTCTCTCTGCTACGACGCACATGTCCGATGGCGTACCGTCACCTCAAGAAGTTCAAGATCGACCCAATCCTCTACATGACTGAGTGGTTCATGTGCATCTTCTCACGCACTTTACCATGGGCCTGTGTACTGCGTGTATGGGACATGTTCTTCTGTGAAGGTATCTTTCATAATTACGTGGTTCATAAAATGTTCATATAAGCTTCAGTATATATATTGAGTCAAATTGAGTATAGTAGTTAAGTATTGAGATTTTATTTTTGCTCTAGTTTGTCAGAAAGGGTAATTAACTGAGGTCTCTTGTTGCAGGAGTGAAAATAGTGTTTCGGGTGGGCCTGGTGCTACTGAAACAAATGCTTGGCTCAGTGGATAAACTTCGAGAACTGCAGGGCATGTATGAAACAATGGAGCGCCTGAGAAACATTTCTCCCGAAAGTGTCAGAGAGGAAATAATAGTACAGGAGGTGAGTTTTCCTCCTCAGACACATATACGAGTAAAATCTGCTTCTGTTTTTACTCAGACTCATGAGTTATGAGTCACTTTGCCCCGTAGTGCCCGGTATAGTAATCTTCAGTTCCTCTGTCTGTCTCATCCTTGTCTGATGTGTCCAGATTGTTATACTCCCAGTGACGGAGGCGCTCATCGAGAGGGAGTGCAGCATCCAGGTGAGGAAGTGGAGGGAGTCCAGGGGGGAGCTGACACACCAGCCGGGCCGCCGGCTCCATGGTACGAGAGCCATCTATGAGTTCAAACGACGTGCTGCCTCCATCAGCTCCGGTGGCAGCTTCTCTTTCCTTGGAAGCCCGATCCCTCCACCAGGACCACTCAGGGCCTCATCCAGCCTCCTCTCACTGCCGGGCTTCCGCAGGTCTAGGGCTCCTTTCCTATCCCAAAGCAAGAAGGGCTCCTTCTCAGGGCCCTCAGGAATGGACGGCCTGCCGCCTCAGTCGCCACCTGTAGTAACATCAAGCCCGGTTCGAGGCCCCAACCACAAACCCCCCATTCCCCCAGGGGCAGGTCAGAGGGCAACCCCAGCCCACATTCAGAGCCCCTTGGTCGGGAGTGCGGCTGGCCCATCACGTGAGCCTGCTCAGCCCTCAGAAGGCTCCTTAGCACAAGGCCAACCTGCAGCTTCAGTACAGAGCACACCACCACCTCCACCCACCACGCTATCCCCCTCCCCGAAGATCGTCTCAGAGCAAATTACTCCCACTATCCCTTCACCTACTGCAAACAACTCCCCTCTGCCCCTATATCCAGAGTCAAAAAAAGAAGCGGTGGCAGTGGCTGACGCCACAACCGGAGAGGAAGAGGGAAAGAAGAAGAAGAAAAGCAAAGAAAACACCAAGAAAAAGGAAAAGGAAGATGAGAAGAAAAAAATGAAGGAAAAGAAGGAAAAGGATAAGGCTGAAAAAGAGAGGCTCAGGAGGGAGAAGGAGAGGCTAGAAAAAGAGAAGAAGAAAGGAGGAAAGAAAAAGGACAAAGGGGGAGGAGAGGCTGAAGACAAAAATGGAGCCGCAGCAGCGAAAGATTCGGCCTAGTTTCCCACCCCGTCATTCCAGGATTATGAAAAGGGACACTGAACAAAAAGAGAGGTCAGGGTAACAAAGACCCCCCAGAAACAGAAAGAGTGATAGATTAACAAAAATGGGATGGCTTCCTGTACAATGCATCATTTCAGACTTAATGTAGTCGCAGGACTATGGTGGAGAAAACTGGATCATGGTTTTAATAGCACCTCGGGGAGCTTTTGCCCCCTCACTCAATGCTTTCTTTTTCATTGATTTTTATGAAGATGGGACAACTTTCCTTTTTCAACTGGAGCACGGGCTGTGAGTCTGAATCATTGTTCAAAGGATCCGTCATTTTCTCTCTTGGTTTTTTTTAAATTATTTTCATTTCATTTTTTCTTTTAATCCGATTGATGGCAGTGGTTTGAGAAACATCGACTCGAGGGTTTGTTTAATGTTTGCAGAAATAGTTAATGGTGCCATAGAGTATGTAAATAACAAGTCTACCTACAGTACATAGGATGTTGTTAGCACTCCGTACACCCGTCTGATCTCATCTGTGGACAGGTTATCTGCTGACTGGGAAAAAGAAGAAGAAGAAAACCCCTTGGAAGTCGTCTCAAATGCAGGCACTGAAAACAGAAATGCTAGTTATGTTGTTGAGGATGTATTTATTGTCATGTTAAATGTTGTGAGTGAGTGTGTGCCTTAGTAGTATAGTGAAAAGTGTTACTGTTCTATGTGTGGCCTCCCTTTTTTCAGTCTCCCTCCGCCTGCTTTTTTTTTGTCATCATTGAATCCTCTGTGTGGTTCTTCCCTCCCGTCTGGATTCAATCTGACAGAGAGAAAAAGAGGGAGAAAGTTTCAAAGTACAACCAGACACCAGGTAGTGGTGGCCATTTTTTATATTTAATTTTTAGTTTGCTTTTGTCTCTGACAAAACACACAGGGAGATTCATCGTTTTTATTCCAAGCCCCCGTTTAACATTTCTCCTGTCTGAGTTTCTGAATCATAGCGAAAAAGCAGGTTCAACTCAGCCATGTCTTTGAAATTTGTATTATTTTGCTTTCAACAAACGTACATGCATTTATTTTAGCCAAATTTCAGAATGGGGATAAGAACTCAAGTTCATCAACTCATCATTAGAATGTGATTTTGAGTGTTTTAAGAGAATGAAGGATGATTTTTGCACTTGTGATCTTGTCACAAAGCACCACTTAAGTTGTCCACTCCGTTACCGTAGTGAGGTAGAAGAGTCTCCACGGGCCAGTTTCGCAGTTTGAAATCTGTGCCTCGAGGACCTATAGGAAGCCACTTGACTGGAACTGCCAGGTGTGCCAATGTAGCATTAACCTCTGACCTTTGACCTTCGGGCTCTGATGTATTTATGTATAAAGTGGTTAATTTAATCAAATATAGTATATTATGAATTATTATTATTATTATTTTGGATCTGAGTATTTTTCTATGCGTGTAAGAGACACCTGGATGACTGGAACGATGGCGGACTACACAGTGTAGTTGCAGGAGGATCATTTTAAAGTGTTTGTTTTTCAACTCCCCTTTCCTTTATTTGCACGTTGAGTCCTCTGCTTTCTACACAACGTTTTCGATGCATGTCTTTTTGCTATTGTTTACTGTTGGTTCAGTCAACTTAGCTTCACGAGTCTCCGGTTTACTGAAGTGCAGTATTAAAACAAACGGGGGGGGCCAAAAACGGGGCCTCCGGTCGAACAAATGATGAAACGAGTGACACAGACAGAACATTTGGGAGTTGAAGGTCTTAATGTAAAATATACTCTGAGGTGATTTTTGAGCTTTGAATCGTTCTTTAATTGGAGATCTTAAGTATGTCTGTCTCACCGCGTTGTGTTGTAACATTCATAATGACGTATGGACTAAATCCCTAACCTATTTACACTCAGTGTCCTGTACTGTAACATATTTATGCATTCATGAAACGGCACTGAACCCCATCGGTATATGAAGAACAGTGCCAGCTAGTTATTGTAAAACCATTTGATGGCAAAAAAAAAAAACCACATTGATGCTCTTTAACTGTGCTGTTTTCGTAGTTAAGGATTAGAGGGACTTTTGTGTACTTGTCGCCAACATGTCCTCCACTGTTTTTCACTTCAGGTCATCACGCGGCTTTCATATGAACATATAAATACCACACACACCCTCCTCTTTTCTTTTTCTTCTTTTTTTGACGCCAGTGCATTTATAGGCACAGATTTGCGTAGTGTTAGTGAGGATAACCTGAACACATCTATGCAAACCTTACTCCATCATGTCTGTTGATAGCGTGTAGCGACAGCAGCACTGATTTCCCGTCTTGATTCAGATAATCAGATGGACGCCATGGAAAAATGGATTTTGTTCCTCAGTAGGTGTTTTTATTAGCACACGTTCAGGCCCGTGGACTTCAATGTTTCTTGAGCAATACATCCTCGCAGCTCGTCTTTTAACGACAGCATAATTTCTCTGTGTTCAGAGGACTCGAGGCGTCGCACTGATCAAATTAATCTCTCGCGATCTTGGGATTTCCTTCTCGTGGAATCAGCACTTAGCTCTGCATTATCGAGGACAAATCAATCAAATCCATTTCTATCAGGTCTCCTTGACCTTGAAATCGTCATTCTTGATTACATTTGATTAGGAATGAACCTACCGATGCAAATATTGAAAGAAGCATTTCAGCTGTTTTGTTTTTCTCCCCATGTCGTTGCGTCTGTTGTGTTTTTAAGTTTACATGTCACTCTCTCCGGCGAAAGTGAAATAAAATCATAGCTAATTGAATTCATTCCTTCAGATCTACAACTGATGTATTTAATTGATGATGATAATGACATTTGTGATGAGTAATAAACCATAATATATTAAATCATCATTGAGTTTCTGTCTGTGCTTGTGGAGGATGAACATTTTCAGCCTCAAGCTCTGTGACTATTGATCATATGACTGCTGGTCATAGTCTACAGAAACATTATGGATTTGGGGCCACAGATAAAACAACAATTGCTCCTGCTGTAACAGCTGCTTTGGTCTTGACTTTACCATTAATGCATCATACACACACACATATAGATGTTCTACTCTTCAACCAAGCAGAAAGTTAGTGGCACGGGGGTTTCTGTCCTTGCACTCTCCTCTAGCCAATTTGAGTGGGTTTCACGAAATAGTTGGTGTGTGGACAAACATAATCAGCTGTTTTCAGGAGTTCTCTATCAGCCCGGGGCCCCTGGCAATGAGGGGCCTTGCCAACACTGTTGCAACGCCCCTCGTCACCTATGGGTGCTCTTTACCGGCTCCTGCAGATATAAGGGGTCGCCACTAGAGGTCACTATCGTTGCAGTCTCCTGCTACCAACTGTAGGGGTTGTCACAAAGTTGTTTCTGCGGACTAACGTCATCATCAGCTGCTCTCGGGAGGAGCCCTGTCTCAACTCAGGGCCCCTGGTAAATACATGCTTTGCCAACCCTGTTGCAACGCCCTGTCACCTGCAAATATAAAGGATCTCCACTAGACGTCACTATGTCACAGTCGTTGCAGTCTCCTGTAGCTAACTTATGGCTTGGGTCAAAGAATTGTTGCTGCTGTGGACGGACGCCATCCTCAGCTGCTCTCGGGAAGGGCCCCCTCTCAGCTCATGGCCCCTGGCAATCGTCTGCTTTTCCTACCCAGTTAAGGCCCCTCGTCACCAATGGGTGCTCCTTGTGTCACAAGATGTATGTTTCTGAGGGATTTTGTCATTTATCACTTCAGTTTTTCTCCCTCTAACCTTGTCCCACAGAGCCACTGAACAGAGACACTATTGTACAAAAAGAAAGAGATTTTATTCACAGTTTTTCCCTTTTATTCGTTACAGAGGAAAGGTGGGGAAGATTCCAGTTACTGAAGTGGAGACAGCTTATGGCAAAATGAAGGTGATTTCATAGTTGCAGGAAGGAGCGGGGAGAAAGAAATCGAAGACTTGAATGTTTTCTTTCGTCCCTTTCTCTCCCCTCCCTCGGCCATTTTTAAACACTTTCACAAGAAAAAGAAAAGTTGTCGTCACTTTAAGGAGGCAACTTTTTTCCCTCTCTGACCTGCCAACGCTCTCCCTCCTCCCATCTCTTCTACCCAGGAGGACATCTTCAAAATTTGGAATGAAGTCCTTGTACTTTGTGTAGCACCTCTCAGCTATAAAACCCGTTCCCCTCTCAGATTCTGAGGGAGGCAGAGGGACACGTTTCATTCACACTAACACCTCAGAGGCTGAAGTGATGGGGCAGACCAAGATGTTGAGGAGAGATGAACGAAGATTGTTTGCAAGGAAAGGAAAGGTGTATAAGAGAGGCTTGTGGATGGAAATGTTTTTATAGGATAATTTTATTGAAAATCATCCCTATTCCCCATAAGCACACATAGACACCCCATGGGCATCGGCCCTCTCGTGTGTCCTTATGACAAGTCCTTGGTTTGAACATGAGTGGCTGAGCACATGGGTTAACACAGAGGGTGAGCAGGGAGGAGGAAGAAAGGAAAGGGAAGGGAAGGCAGAATAGCAAAGGGATTGCTTTCTTTCTTGTCTTCTAACTTTCTCTTTACTCCTCCTTCTCCTCTCCGTGTGTGATGACGTAGCAGATGTTCTTGTAGTCTACGTTGCCGGCAACATCTGGGGGGAAGGCGGACCACATGTTCTTAATCTGAGGGGGGAAATGAGGGTTGTAAATTCAGCATGACACAAGGACACAAAAGCGCCACTTTTCTAAACTCTAAGAGACAGGTGATTTTACCTCATCCTTGGTGAACCTGTCACACTGAGTGGTCAGGAGCTCCTCGAGGCTGGAGACGACAGAGAGGCAGATTTTAGGGCATAAAATCAAATAAGTCCTAATGGAACATGAATAGTAAAATTATTTTTAAAACATTTTTAAAGAAAATAATGCTCACAATTCCTTCTTGATGGATCCAGTAGCCTCGGGGTCCAGGACCTTGAAAGCGGTAAGAATAACGTCCTCGGGGTCAGCACCTGAAGGGGACACAAGGTTAAATCAACTGACAGTGATGCAGGGAGCGTTCAAGACTGAAGTTAATGTCACATAAAAATACTCCAGTATGAGTACAAGTCTTGCATTTGAAATCTCACTTATTAAAGTACAGGTATGAACAACAAAGTATTAAATATAAAGAATTTCTTCCTATGATTACTGTATTATTAAATGAATTGTAAATTGTGGTTCATATATTGTTACAACAAAAGCATGTATTTGTTAGAGGCGGGGCTCTACTTTACATATAGTATTGAGTAGTTACTCTCTAACTATGCATCATATAATGTGTTATAAGCTGACCACATGTGTTTTGTGTGTTAAGACGTATAAGTACTCCCTTCAGAAAAGTAGTGGAGCAGAGGTCTGAAGAAATGGAAATGCACAAGAACAGGAAAGTGACTGTTCAAATATGTGTCGCTCACCCTTCAGCTTCTCTCCAAACATGGTGAGGAAGACGGTGAAGTTGATTGGGCCGCTGGCCTCCTTGATCATGGCCTCCAGCTCCTCATTCTTCACGTTCAACTGACCTGCAAGCCACGGACACAATGGATCATGTTAGGAAGGGAGCACGTGAAAACACACGTACTTTCTTCATACACGCTTTTTACAGCGCAGATTAGATTAACTCACCCATTGAGGCCAGCACGTCCCTCAGGTCGTCTTTGCTGATGATGCCATCTCTGTTCTGGTCAATGATTGTGAAGGCCTGGAGAGAAAAGAAGAAAAAAGAGAAGCAGAGTGTGTTTACAACCCAAAGGAAGCAGATAATATAGATGAGGAGGGGGCAACTGACTGGCTGAGACTTCTTCACACTCTCAGGGACCCCTCCATTATCACTTGGTGTATTAAAGTGGCAGCTGGAGATTATCTCTAAACTTAGTGTGGAGAAAAACGGGCTGCACCCAGAGAGTCAGACCTGACTATGGTGGCATTAAGCGGGGGGGCAGGAGGGGGGTGCTAAAAGTGACCCCCACTCCCTCAGTCTTTTCTTACATGTTAATTTGGGAAAGTATCATCAGGGAACAGCTGTCTGATCTGCTCACGCTCTGCAACTTGCGTCTATGAAACTTAAGATAACTCGATCTTGGACTTGAACCGACCTTTCTTGTAACCCCCCCACCCTCTCTCTCTCCCCCTCTTACACACACACACTCACTCTCTCTTTCTCTCTCTCTCTCTCTCTCTCTAAAAAGCTTCTTTTGCTTTGACAGATATACCCCCAAAATCTAGCTACTATTTTTCCATCCATGCATCGTGCTAGGATCACCCTAATCATCGTGTCTTACATTCCCTTGGAGGCACTCAGGAAGCCTGTATCACTTATCACAGGAGGAATGTTTCCTCCAGTCGTAGCACATATCCCTTGGCAACGCGCTGAAAACACAGACGCCATCATCATCCAATCTCTTAGCAACACGTCCTTATTAAATCCCATCCTCCTGACCTTACTCATTTCCAGCACACGCCCTTAACACCTCATTTTTACACTTGCTCCTGCTGCATTTGGCTCTGCAGGGATTCTGAAACGGGAGATACTCAATGGTGTCTGAGAAAAGCTTAAAGATTAAATGTGCAATAAGAATAGGTATCCTTTCTCTCTCCTTTTTTTGGCATTATGAAATGTCTACGGTCCAGTTGTTCTACTGTACGAAGCCGCTCAGCCTTTAACAGGAAACTGAGGGAGAGGTCTGAGTGACAGCTGTGCGGCTGCAGGGATGTCAGAGGTGAACAAAATGTGGAGCGCTTCAGATGGCGTCAGAAACTTCAGAGCTCTCCCTAATGACATTCTCGCCCTTATTAAATTGGGAAGGGAGAAGAGGGAGGGGACGAGCAAAGAACGCCAACTGCTGTGAAAACGGATCCGAGAGCTGCTCAGCCAAACTCTTATTTTGGCCGCACTCTCAAAGAAATGAAACTGAAATCGCAACAAGTTTAACTGAGAATCTTTAACCAGATAAGCAGAGGTGACACAGATGCGTGATCCCAGCTGAGGCTGCCATGACTCATGCTCACAGGAGGAAAACAGGAGCTTCCTTTAGAGATGGAGTGTCAAACCTCACCTCCTTGTACTCCTGAATCTGGCTCTGCTCAAACATGGAGAACACATTGGAGGAGCCACTGTCTCCTGCTGCCTGCCTCCTCTTGGCCTTCTTTGGTGCCTGGGGGAGAAACACATGGGAAATGAAATCTTCCACTAAAATCATGCATGTTAGTGTTGCACAGTGCAGTGGTCCCCAACCTAAGCAGTTTCCACTTGCACATATCCAGCAGAAAATAGTCATTTTCATGTATTTATTGCAATATATGTTAAAAGTCTAGAAGGGTCAAACTAAAAACAAAGATTAGAGGAAACATTGGAGTTTAAATGAGCATGTTTTTTAGAACAGAACATTTCTTTTGGGACCCCAAGTAAAGTTCCCGGCCCTCAGGTTGAAAACCACCGCAAGTTCAAATACATTCCCCACGTTAGTAGGGAATGTATTTTAGACCTTTACGATCTCGCTACCACACATGATTATGAGGTGTATGCATCCTTCTCCTTAATTTGGCAAACTTTTGAGTCTGACATGCAAGTTGGAAGTGCATCATGTAAAACAGCACATTGTAGCACCCAACTGCATCACCCAAAAACCGCAGTTATGAAAAATGTAAAATCTCCACAAAAATGTCCAAAGACACCACATGATCTGCTAGAAGTGATGACACGAGTTTTTGTTACGATTATCTTTTAGTTTTGCATCAGAAAGCAGAGTTAATCCATAGGGCTGGTGGGATTCCCCTGTAGATATATCCAACAGCAGCGTGCAGAGATGAAGTAACCGTGCTACTCACCATCTTTGGACGGTTTGAGTGGAGGTTTAGATGTTCAAGAAAGAGAAGACAGGGTGAAGCCGCATCATACAAACATCCCCGGGGGTTTATATACCCCTGCGCAGGCCAATCTAACTTTAGCCACAGCCTCAAGTTTGGATTGGGATAAAAAAGAGAGAGAGGCTGTGGGTGAGAGAGAGAGAAAGAGAGAGAGTGGGAGGATGTCAAGGATGAACTGATGGGCAGAAGTGGAGGAGACAGAATGGCGGGAGGGTGTATCACCTTACAGGAGATCAGAAATAGACCCAGGAGTCTTGGAATTAAGTAAACCTGATAGCTGAGGGACCATGCCGTAGGTTTTCGCGGTCCCACGTGGACTAATAAGGACATTCGGGACATAGATGCTCGTTGGACCGCCAGACAGTGTCTCTCCACTCTCCTTCCATCCACCTCCATCTGCCTGAGCAGATCTATAGCGGCTTTATTTTTGGTTTGTGATGCCCGATGTGATATCACAGACTGAGATACAGGCATTCTATATCCTCAGCAACTGATACAGCTTTTACCCTGTATGTGCACGGCTCAGCCTTCTTATTTGGTGATACTTAGTGGTGACAAAGCAACGATGCAAATGTTAAATTTGGGATTTTCCCACAGAAGTTGGAACGAGAGAAGGTCCCCAGTGTGGACAGATATGTACGCTGCAGTAGCATTAAATGTCTGGTTCATTCATTAGGTGAATTAAAAATATCTGTTCACACAACCAGCAACACGGAGGAAGACATATTCTTTATTGTTTGTTTATTTGTCTTTGAAAGCCGAAGTAAAATGCACTTGGGTAAAATAAAAAAAGTTATCTCAAATGATTTTATTTTAATGAGTGTGTGTGTATAAATATACACATATAAAGCCAGTATAAATACACACATGTTTGTATTACATGCTGTTTTTCCTGTTGACTATTAAGGACACATATCTGTTATATTTATTTATACATGTTTCCTTTTCTTGTCCTACTCTCTCATGGTGAATTAAAGATTATGGGCATCATTTGTGAAATTAATTAATCATAAAAAGGAAATTGTAGTTGTGACTGATTTAAAAAGTTGTGAAGTTAGCGCTCAAGAAACCATCAATAATAATCTTTATGATCACACAGACACAGTCCTGTATTGCATCTGTTAATAGACAGAAAGTACTTCTTCTGCTCGTCTTTTATCATCGTCATCCTTGTTTTGTTTTGCCATCATCACAGTTTGCGACTTTGTTCGCCATTATTTTAAACTGGGAAGCAAAAGAAACCTCATAAGAAACCCAGGTCCTGACTCAACTGTGGAACAGTTGAGTCATTTAGTCCAGTGCTTCCCAACCACAGGGTCGGGGTCTTGTGACCCTTAAGTAATACATGTGAGGGGTCCTGAGATGATTGACAGGGTTGGAAAAAGAAGGAAAAAGCAAAGTTCAACATCTATCTATCTATCTATCTATCTATCTATCTATCTATCTATCTATCTATCTATCTATCTATCTATCTATCTATCTATCTATCTATCTATCTATCTATCTATCTATCTATCTATTGATATCAATGTCCTATTCTTATTGATAATCAATCAATTTTATGATTTCAATCGAGAAATTAAATCTTATTCTCTATTAAAAATCAGGCTGATGATTTAAATCATTTTATTTTTCATATACCAGTAAATCATTTGGTGCTTTGGTTCTCAACCTACGGATTGGCTCCCTCCAAAGGGTCACAAGATAAATCTGAGGGGCCGTGTTCTCATGAAACATTCAATTTTAACTCTAAATAACTAAACAGTTTGTGTATGTGTGTTGGAGCTGTGGACGACTCATCAGACATCTGAAACTTTACACGTAGAATATCCAAACAGAAACTGCTTGTTTTGGTTTAATCTTTAAAACTGCATTTTATTCAAGAAAGCAACCTGAACCGACCAGTGCAGGGCTATTTAGTACGGTGTTGCTTTATAGAAATGTTGACTTCTTGTTTCAGTTTTTTTGTGGTGTGTGCGTTGTGTGTGGTCAGCGTTAAACAGCCGACGACATGACAAGTGGGCGCACTGTTAACCTCTGTCTTCACTCCTGCTCTCTCACCTCTAGGAAGGTGTGTGTCTGCTGATAGGCCCTCGGTCGTGAACACTTTCCCACCTGTTTGCCCTGGACTCCCCTCTCGCACCGTCTGCCCCTCATGTCCCCCCGTGAATATATGTGGATTACTGAGCAGAGTGATGGCAGCAGACATTCCCCGGAGAACATAAAAGGGACAGCTGAGGGCGACCAAAATAGCTAAATAAACTTGACAGTCTGCCAACGCGCCGAGGCCCCGACAGCAAAGCGCTTCCCTTCATTTGTTTTGTCAGGTTTTATGTCCAAATTTACCTCGGAGATAATCTGGGTTCATTTCATTAACAACTTTGTTAATCTCATCTGCTGGGTGAATTTATTTTTGCTCTCTACTCGTGGCTGTTTGTGTTTCCACCCAGCGATGAGTCACGTCTCTCCGCTCCCTGCCACTGATCATTCGGATCAGACGGTCATTTGTTTTTCTCGTCCGGGACATCCAGCGCCGGACGAGAGCTGTCAGTCCTGCCCTTGAGTTCCCCCGTTGACCTTTGACCTCTGGTTCACCACCTTAAGAAGTGGCATGTGTCACAGCACAAGTTTGACACGTCATTTTCACTCTCACTTTCACACTTTAAAACTTTTCATATGGCAGTATAATTCAGATGGAATGTGTGAAAGCATTTGTGGAGTTTAAACAACTGAACGTGACTTTTAACAAACCATATTAAGCTTTTTTTAAATAGACAATCCCTTAATACTTAAGATATTCTAAAGAATGTTAAGGCATATGTATGTGTGCTGGGTTTGACATTAGTTCAACACCTAACTAATTTAGTATATTAAGATTTAGATTAATATTAATCATATATACATCATATTTAATGCCTGTTTTAAACACAGATTCAGCTGTTTTTCTGGTTTGACATATTCCTTGGCAATCAGAGGCCATTACACTTTTTTATATTTTCAACAACTTGATAATAATGACTTTTTGTTTTGTTTTCTTTGTGGGACAACAGTTTAAGCATAAAACAATGTCCACAATGATATTTTCTACACATACAGCTTCATTTTTCCTGCAATTTCCCTTTTAGATTAATATTTTTAAGTACGTTTTTTTTTCTCCAATCAAAAGTTGTTTTGTCGTTAATCCTTACCCTGGTCGAGGGTTAAGGTCTGAGAGTGTCCCGCCTTGTACAGATTGTTAAACCCTGTCATTTGTGAATATGAGCTATACAAACAAAACTTGACCTATTAATTGATTAATTACAGATCAAATGCTTGTTGTAAAGGAATGTTAATGACCGTGCTTTTGAAATCAGCCTTGACTAAAAAATAAACAAGAGAAATAATTACTACTTAATATTACATTTATTAAGATGATAAGATAAGATAAACTTAATTTACTTGTCACAGAAGCAGATAATCAAAATGAGGTAGACAGGAGAACATGTGAAAGTATGAAAAATAGAAGAAACAGTTCGACTTGGGGGACAGTTTCACATGAATCTCCTACTTCTTCTTAACACGGTCAGGAGTCACTTCTTACTTCAAGGTTTCCTAATGGACTTAAAATTTAGTGCCGTCCCACATCCCAAGTATGAGGTCCTCATAGGTGAAGCTGAGAGCTTGTCTACATTCCAGACCTACCAATCTTGTTAAACACTTATAAGAATGGTCTCTCTTTACGATGTCTTAACAGGCTGCTATGCAGGGGAAGTGTTCCCATACAGATGTGTGTACATTGCAGGGGCCCTGGCTGTAATGTGAAACCTCCTGCCATGCTCCTTTGCAGCCATCTATCATTGTGGAGAATGTGGAGAAGCTCTCAGCTTGATCTATGCCGGAGGACCTCAGAGTTCTTGTTGTAACGTTATATGTTTTGTGATTGGAGTCCATCCAGGAAAGTATCCCAACAATGGCGTACAGTAAATCTTCAAGTCACTTATCAGCTCTGACAGTTTTTTCAATGTGGTGGGATTGAACTTGAAAGAGGAACGGCAGCTGAATAAACAGCTTACTGAAAAACAACTATGCATTAAAACAACACCCTACTATGTACATGTTACTAAGAATGTTGCTTTGTCCTATTAACACAGTGGATTTAAGAGAAATGACACATGCTGTAATGAGCCCAGGAAATTAGTGGATAACTTAATTAAAGGCACGCAATTTTCCAAAACAACTCTTTCTGTCTCTTGAATATTACTGCCTATAAATACCTACAAATACGAATACCTAAAAACGAATGTCTATAATTTCTAAATTAATCACAAGGGATTAAACTCTCACTACAGTAACAGCACAGTGTATCTGCAGTGCCCTCTTCTGGTCGCCTTCCTCCACTGACTCTATCATGTCACACTAGCAAAGCTCAGTGAGGAGCAAAGTAACATCCCAGCTTTTACTGTATTTTCAGTTGTTTAAATATGAGATAAAAAAAAATTCCAGAGTACATTTATGTATTTGTATTTGGCTTCATTCTGCCTTTAATCAAGATAAATACTCAAACAGCAGAAGTAGACAAATACGTTTTTTGTGTTAGAGATACAAGTTGTGTATCAGTATCTCAGACCCTGTTCAGACTCTGGCTCAGTTTCTCTAATTTACAGGTGTGAACGCACCCAAGATGCATTGAGGACCCATTCCAGATCTGATCACTCAGACCACATTCAGTTTGTGTTTGTATTTTCAGCATCTCACATCAGTTAGTTGAGACATTTAAATAAAAATTGTATTGTTTCATGCAATGAAATTATACAACACACTTTATTAAAACGGTCCCATAAAACATGGATGAAATGAAGTGCATCACTTGTGAGTATTCAACTGTTGTTGTAAATGTTTCACTATCAGATCCTGGTCGTGGTTAAAAGCTGACACACGATGAGAACAGATAATAATAATAATGTTTTGAATACATTTTTCCAACTGTGATAAGTCAAACTGCTGTGAGGAGAACTTATCTTCACACTGTAGATGTTTCTGTTTGTTCCTTAGTTAATCTCATGGACACTGAGCCTTCAGCTTTGCTCAGACAAATCAGAAACATTAGTTTTCTGTCAAAGGAATCTGACATAGAAGGGAAATGTGATACTGAGCAGGTTTCTGTGGAGACTCCGACTCGAAGTTGGAGGTTTCAGTTCGTCTTTGATAAACATCTCAGTTCCTCTCAGAGTTTCTTCACTGTCACTTTTACTTTTTCACTCCAGGTCGATGAGATCTCCATCCTCTCCCGCCTGTCGACTCCTCAGCCATTCCTCTCTTGCTTTCCTCACCTCTTGGCCGTAATAGTCGTGAAGTTTGCTGAAGTCCTCAAGTGGATCGAAACCCACCAAAGGCCATTCCCCATGGCAAGGCGCCGGCCCATTGAGCGGCGTGACGAAAGCATTTCTCCTGGACCAAGGTTTCGGGGACTTTTTAGCTGCCACTTTTGGGTGTGGTACTGAAGGTGTTTGTAAAACACAGCTGGCACTGAGGCTTCTGCCCTCTCTCACTGCTGCTGTCGGCCCCCGCACAGGGAAGAGGAAGCTGGTCGTGGACGGTTTGAGGGCAGAGGAGCGGAGATGGGGTTCTCCAGAGCTTTGCTGCTGTTTAGCCTCTGCAGATAGAAAACAGGGAGTGATTATAAATAGGTTTTTAAATAATTTTAGAAAGCAGTTTAAGACAGAATGAGCAACTACAGACAACGAGATGATATCAGGAACAAACTAGAATTAGCAATGATGCCTCTGCCAACCAGTGCAGTTTCAGTTGACATATTTGTTTCTATTTGAGGTCACTGTGACGTGTTGACCTTGGACCACTGAAATCGAAACAATTGATCTTTGAGTCCATGAGACAACTGGTGACAATCCTAAGACATTTCCTGAAGCCAGACTTGTGAGGCCATTGTGACCTTGACCTTGGACCTCCAAACTCTAATCATGTCATCCTTGAGTCTAAGTGAATGTTTGTGCCAGATGTAGTGAAAGTCCCTATTGTCTTTCTTCAGGTATCGTACTCCGACACGTTTGACTACGAAATCGTATCAGTTCCTCTATGAATGCTTTTTTTTCAAAGTGTTTTTGCGTTCCCAAGACCAACAACATGTTTTATAAGGTCAAAGCAACCTTGACATTTGACCATGAAATTCTAATCCGTTCATCTTTGAATCTAACCGAACATTTAAACCAAATTTCAAGAAATTCCCTCAAGCTGTAATTGAGATAACAAGTTCATGAGAATGGACATAACGTTGCATCTGTATAAATAGGTCTTTGGCTCAGTAAACGGAAAAGGCCTCAAACTCTTGTATCTCACCTTCATACTGTCTGCTCAGGTCTCTCACCAGCAGGGACAGGTAACAGTGACTGGCCGACAGCAGAGCTTTCACCCAGCTCTCATGACTCTGACGATCCACTGCTGCAAATCTGTACGTTTTCAGTCCGGGCCCTTCAAACACCAGGGAAAAGGCAAACTGTCCATCACACTCGGAGCGTCTCACCGCGCACCCCTCCAGCACGACCACCCCCAGCAGGTGCCGGTCAGCCGGACGCTCCTGGTAGAAGAGCAGGTTTGCTTTCAGGACGAACCACCGCCGCTGGTAGCTGGCATTTCGCTCTTTCTATAAAGACGTGTGTCAAAGTAAAATAGGATTATTACACTTTTTCTATCGTGTGGAGGGAATCAGTCATTTCAATTGGTCTGTGTTTTATTTACACACCTTTTTGTAGAGATATCCTTCTTTATCCACTGGAGACGTGCACGATAGATAATGGGTCAAAATCTTCTCATGGAGCTTCATCTCAACACCTATAGATAAGACACTGGGTTTACATTTACAGGATATTTACAGTTTGCCGGAAAATAACTAAATACCATCTTATTTTCACCAACTTTCTATGATTAATTGTTTTGCTTTGGACATTTCCACATTGAACAAGAGTTTGCAGTGTTTGTAAAGTCACCAAGTCACCCAAGATAAGCTTATGGATCTTTTTTTACCTACCCATGTAGTTTTAATCCTTTTTTGACCATGTAAAGTACTTTGCAGCTGTATTTTGAAAAGTAATCACACTGTCACAATGTATGACAAATACTGACTGTTATAAAACAAGATGCAACAAGCATGTTCTATTTGTATATTTGACTTGTAATGGTTCAGATGTCAGATGAGCCCGAGAAAGACACATTTCTCCTTTTCAACTTCTCAATATTGTTGGAGCTCTACAGAGGTAAAGTGAGAAAAATAATCCCTCAGATGTATCTTGTGACCCTTTGGAGTGGCCCAATCCTTAGGTTGGGAATGACTGCACAATAATTTATAAAAAATAAAGTGATCATCAGTCTAATTTCAAATAGTAAATAGTATAATATTTTTCATGGTTATCAATAAGAGTTAGAAGAACACTGAGATATAGAGATATATATATAGATAGATAGATAGATAGATAGATAGATAGATAGATAGATAGATAGATAGATAGTAGACTTACCTCTTGTATGTTGAATCCTTCACATGGTTATTCTTCCTCACATTCTTTACATTCCTTTCATTTGCAGATTTTCTCTTCTCGTCCTCATCGTTCCTAAACGTGGACTTGATTGTTTCCTCTCCCTTCGATACGACCTGATCCAGACGATGCTTGAATATATAGTCTCAGGTTACTAACACTTCTCCCTTGGGTACGAGAGGGCGACTGTTGAAATATAAATAACTCGACCCACTTCCTGGTAACAAAATCCTGACACATTATACTGTACGCTCTCTCCTCTGTGCTGCAGTCGACCTTGAGCGGAAGGGGCCACACGCAGCTGAACCCAACCTGCAACCTGGAAGTGAGATGCTGCATGTTTGAGGTCGGATCCATCGACACTCAGCTCTTTCGCTTCTGCATTTGTGTTACATTTCTCGATTTCAGATCTGTTTTATATTTAATCTTGGATTGTGTGAGCACGAGTCCCTTCTTCAGATCGATACATAGATACTTTATTGATCCCGAGGGAAATTAAAGCATCCAGTAGCACACAAAACAGCCAAACACAAGAGCATAACAATAATAAAATGTACAAGAATGAGCACACTTAATCTGCAGTGAGATGAAGGTCTAGCCACCAGAAATACTGTGTGTGCAAATGGAGATATTGACAATACAGATATTTTAAGTATAAGATGATAGAAAAATGGAGGTGAGAGAAGCAGAATAAGGTAACAAACGTAACCAGCCACTGCCACTGAATGTGCTCCTCTGCCTAGTCAGTGCTGTGCAGGGGATGGTGAGTATTGTCCACAATGTCCAGCAGTTTGTTTAGGCTCCTTATATCTGCCACTGATACGAGGGATTCCAGCTCCGAGCCCACCACAGAGCCAGCTCTCCTCACCAGTCTGTCCAGCCTGGTAGCATCTCTCTGCTTCATGCTGCCTCCCTAGCACACAGCAGCATAAAAAAGAGCCCTCGCAACAACTGACTGCAAAACATCAGCTGCAATTTCCTGCAGGTGTTAAAGGACCCCAGCCTCCTCAGGAAATAGAGCTGGCTCTGCCCCTTTCTGTGGAGGGTGTCTTGTGTTTGCTTACCAGTTCAGTCAATAATCCAGCTGCAGTCCGAGGTATGTGTAGGTCCTGACCGATTCAACATCAGCCCCCTCGATGGAAACTGGCTGCAGATGTGGCCTGGTCCTCCGGAAGCATCCATTCCTTTGGTGTTGGAGGTGTTCAGCTGTAGATGGTACGACCTCCTCCAGAATCCTGTACGTCCCTGATACAACCCACGATCGCAGTGACTCAGAGTGGTGTTTGAACTCAGAGGTGAAATGTACATAACTTCATCAGGCTTATTAAATATGATGAATATTTGGTATCAAAATTAAACAAGAACAATGTTGGTGTCAATAATAAATAAAATCAAATAGACATTTTGAAAATGGCCTGTTTAACATGTGCCTTAACTTGTTGAGTCTATTCTCTGCAGCTTTTTATCCTTTTCATCCTAGTGGACCTCAAGCAATTTGAAATCTAAAAGAGTCCAAAGTGTTAAGACTCATAAGGCCTTTCCTTACATGACTGTGGGGCCCTTCTCATACAGCACATCCCCACAGTATGAATCAGATGCTAAAATCAAACCAATATATTCAGGCAGGAGAAGGTTTTGAATTCCTGCACTCTGTATATGAGGTTTATCAAAACAAACAAAAACCGATACGACAGATACGTCATGGACTACAAAGTCCATGACGTATCTGTTTATATGACACCTTAATATCTGTTAAGGTATCAAATTCAAGATATGAAACAACAAGTTTACTATAACCAAACAGAAAAAGAGTCAAGGACACATCACACACAAATGAGACTTACAATAAAACCTTCATAGAACCGATAGATTGGTGTTTCTAATTACAGCTGCATCCAACAAGTACTTTTATAACTGAATGTTTTCCTTAATAATGACATTTTTTGGTAAAAGAAAAAAAATGTAGAACAAAAATATACAGTGTCCAGTGGTTTTACAAGTTTTTACCGATTAACCAAGATAATTACTTTACAATCAAAACAAAGAATAGTTGCAAACCCTTAATTGCATTCTCTTAAACAGTTTTAATTGTGTACTTTTCCTCTGCACTTTTCTGCTGTTATGTTTTAATCTCAGTTTTGTAAATGTATGTTTTATTTATACTTGTATTAACATTGTCTGATCGTTTTTCTTATTTATGTATATATAAAGCATGTATTATTATTATAATTATTCATATGAAATTGATATCAGTATCAGTGTTAATAGATGCTTGGCATTTTACCGATTTGACAAAAATATCGGTTACAGTCTTTTTATATTCTCAGTTTTAGCATTTCAGTAGAAGCCTGTATGAACCTCCATTTAACTCCTCACCAGATGGTGGCAGTAGAACTCCATGCCGCTGTTTGTCAACCATTACTGGCGTTTACCAGAAGCGAAGAAGCAGAACAACACAAGCGAAGAAGAAACTGAAACGAGGGCTGGCCTGAATTGTTTTGAACAGGTTCTGGCACATTTTCCTGCTTAATATCATTTCATTCACGTTGTTTGTTTCATATTTACTCTTGTTACGTCTCAGAGTTTGACACGAAATGTTTAAACGTGTTACACCGTGATAAAGGCTGCGATCGCTCTGCATGCGCTGTTGTATGCTAACATTTTAGCAACATAGCAAAGTCACTGTTTACCGCGCATATTCACGACGTTAGAAGAAACGTGTGTGGAAACTTTACAGATAAACCTGCGCACTGACGCTGCAGCTCACGGTACGGTACACTATAAGAGTAAAGAAGTCGTTGTCCTGTCTCCTGTAGCATCATGCCGAAGAGGAAAGTTCGGTTTGAGGACGGGGACGGAGAGTTGGAGCTGGAGGAAGATCTCCCAAACAAAAAGGTAACTGCCTCCCGATCAGGTTATTGATCAGAGAGGAGACGCAACTGTGGTGGTGTTGTGTTTTAATGTGTTTTAAATGTCAAGCAGAATCAACTAACATCTTTATATCCTGCAAATTATTTCACCTAATTCTGTTAGTCTATAGGAAAGTTAAGCTACGTTATTGAGTTTGATCTTTATATCTGATTAGTTAACTAACAATTTAATATGACTGTTAAATGCTGTAGGGAAGTTCACACACAAGAAACATTGTATAGCCCATACTTTTGTCAGCTATAAGTCCAGAACGCACCTTAATCCAAAGAGAAATCCTAAATGAACTGCCTCTGTGAACCTAAGAATATACTTCTGAAGATTGGTTACACAACAGTGTATGTAAAATCATGATTTGAAGAAAGATTAGGTCATTAGGTAAACGCATCACATCATATCCATTATCTAACTGTTAACAATGTGCACTACTCGCATGCCTTGTAGAAATCACAAAGGTTTTGCCACACCGTCGCAATCCATGACATTAACTTTGACTAATTCCTTTTGAAATGGTCTGTTGAGAGTATCCAGACTAAACCAGCCAATGTATTGATGTGTTTAACCTAATTTAAAACACAACATTCTATGATATTCATTTTACTGTTTTTAATCCAAAGAATCTAAATCAATCCCACCATATCCTTAGTGTTTCAATAGAACTGTTCTATTGCTTCCAGAAGTGCTGACTGGTGCCTAACTAAGTTTAAAGATAACTTTCCTTTGAGAAATCTCTGAGTGTGCAGAGCCAAACCACTGCCTCACAAGTGATGCCCACCCCTGTCTCGATACCAGCTCCACATCTGCTCCACAAGGGTTTTTAAAATATGTCACGCATGAAAGAGACCCTGTGATAGAGACACGTGATATTATCTGGCCTAATGGCACAGCTATCTAGAAGGCTATCATTCTGTTGGTTTGTGATTGTCGCATTGATCCACGTGATCTCTTCAAATCAATCAAGATTTTAAAAAATCGTCAGATTGTTACATGTAATATTTGTTTTCTTTCTTTTCCTGTTGAAAAAGAGTTGTGAGGTCGTCACTGGACCAGGCTCCAGATTCAAGGGTAAACATTCCCTTGACAGCGATGAAGAGGATGAAGGCGAAGTCAAAAACAGCAGCAAATATGACATTCTGGCCAGCGATGATGTGGATGGTATGTCCTGTGAATTATTCCGGCTGTAACGATAAAGTGACGTATGGAGAGTTGGTGTCATTCACCTTAATTATCTTTGTTTTCAGGGCAAGAGGGAGCAACCATTGACTTTGACGAGGGTGTTTCTATCACACCTTTCAACCTGGATGAGGAGATGCAGGAAGGACACTTTGACTCAGAGGGAAACTATTTCGTCAAAAAGGAGGAACAGATTAGAGACAACTGGCTTGACAACATTGACTGGGTAATGACATTTTTGGGCACGATATCATTATGTTTGAAAACTTTCCAAGCAATGTGCAATAATATCTGTTACCTTCTCCAGGTGAGAATAAAAGAACAACCTTTCAAGCAAAAGAAGAAAGGTCTTGCAGCCAAACGCAAACGCAGAGTTGGTGACGAGGATGAGGCCGAGGAAGAGAAAAAGAGAGAGGAGCAGCAAGCTGACAAAAAAAATGAGGAAGATGATGAGGAGGAGGAGATGGAGCCAGCTGAGGACCCCCTGGCATCCTACACTCAGCAGCAGCTCACAGAAGCTGTGCTCGAACTGGTGCAACCCGGGGAGACAGTTGCCACGGCGCTCCGTCGGTTAGGAGGCCTTAAAGGACGGAAGAGGGGAAAGCTGAGAGAAGAGAGCGAACCCACAGAGGACACTAAAAGGGATGCAGAAAAGCTTGATAGGCTCACAGCATTAGCCGACAGACTGGTGGGATCTGGGATGTTTGAAATCTATCAGCAAACATATGAAAAACTGGCCTATTTGATGAAACGCATGGTTGGTAAGAAACCAGCCGTGGGGCAGAAATCCAGCGGCGATGGTGAAGAAGAAGACGAACTTGACATGTTTGCAGATAAATTTGACGAGTCACTTGACAGCAAATCAGGGGACAAAGAGGAGGAAGAAAACAGAACAGGTAACACAGTGTTAATTGAGTAGGATTATCTTCGCTGCTGTGAATATGCTTGTTTTGTTTAATTACATGTTGTCCTCCTTCAGTGACTGATGAAGTGATGTGGGAGTACAAATGGGAGAATAAGGATGATTCAGAAGTCTATGGCCCCTTCACCAGTCAGCAGATGCAGGTATTTTCTTACACTGACACTACAATTGTTTTCTTGAGTTTGTAGAGGATACGAAGAAAGAAAAAAACTCTTGTGTATCTTTCCTTTGTGAAAAAAGTGATTTATATTATTTTACTGTCACAATCAAAAAGCAAAGTCAAGGGCCAAAAGTCATAAGGATAAAAACACTTTTAATATATATATATATATTTTTTATTATGCTTTTAGTATATATTTAGACAACACATTGGACCATTGTTGGTTAAGCAAGTGGTACAATTTATGGGAGCAAACTTAAAAGTGATTTCCGTCAGTGTCAGGGAAATGGCTGTTAGTAGCTGTCCAGGGAATAAGATGACAAAGGTATTGGACTAATCAAGTACAAATTTATTGGTCTCTGTCCAGTTGACTTGGTCCGAATCTTAGCCTGATGGTTGTGAATACCAAACCAAGAATTTGCTTATGGGACAATATTGTTCAACAACAGCACAGTTAAAATAGATGCAAATTCAATACGTGCACCTATATTGTTTGCATATACTTGATTGGGGCACTTGTTGAACTTGAGCACATTGTTTCCTCAAAACGAAATATGTTTGTTGGAATTCATTTGCAGTATTCTACTTGGCTTGGCCTTTTATCTCAATCAAACATAAACTACAAAGGAAGAAAGGGAGGTTAGAAAACAGTGGATTGTAATTCTGTAAAGAGTTCAGATCAAAAAAACAGGAAAAAGGTGAAATCTTAAAAAGCTTAATTATTTGATTTAATTAAGGGATATAGATCTGTGGTAAAGTATACTTAAGAACATGCAAAACCCTTTTGAGCTTCAATTTACGTAGGTATTTAAACTAATGTACCTTCAAACATATGAGTAAATCCCATTATGTGAGATTACTAGATTATTGGGTTGCACTCGACCTTTAACCTCAATCTGACTAGGAGGGTTTTAATCTTCTTCTTGTCTGTTTTGTAGGGTTGGGTGGATGAAGGCTATTTCAGCAGCGGCGTTTACTGTAGGAAGATCGAGCAGGAGGGATCTCAGTGGTACAACTCCAAGAGACTGGACTTTGAGCTCTATACATGATTCACGATTCACCATCAAATGGGCACAACCGTGACCATTGAGTCGGCGTTCATGTTTCGCCGAATTCTCCTTCTTTGATCTTTCATCCAGGGCTGTGGTGTCAGATGTGTCCTTTTAACTGGAGCCACTTTATGTCGTTTTTAAATAAATGATTCCTGTATGTGGTGTTGCTATCTGCCATTCAGTTTCTTTCCTTTAATTCTAAGAGTTTATACGTCCATTCCACCAAGACGTCACATTCTCAGTGATATTTGAAAGATTTTGTTATAATTATTTTGCATTTATGATTGGGTGCTTACCCTGGTATAAGGAAAATATGCTACTACTGTATACAAACCTGCCAATTCAGCTACTTTCTATTTGTGATACCTCAATAATGAATGAATGTTTTCAGCAGAGTAAAATTCTCAACTCTTCAGATACCACTTAGTTATTAGATTATAACTTCTTTGCCTGTAGACACTGATACATCAGTATTTCAGTAAGATGCTGAATACTGACAGTACAGTTCAGAGTAAAACAACTGTCAGATCTAAAGAAAATCACCAATTGATTAGTTGATTGAAAATAAATTAATTGATGATGATTGAGTAATTTGCTTATGTCATTTTTAAGAGAAATGCCTCCCAGAAAATATCTCACATGCGTATCTTAAATGTAAATATTTAGTGGCTTCTGGACTTTCTGTGACAGTAAGCTCAACATTTTTAGTTTTTGACTGATAATCAGACATCAAAACTGATCACGTAATTATTCTCCCACTCCTGTCTGAAATTGTATAGACTGAACATATTTTTTACTAGAGAAAAGAATACTCAGACATATGGATAATGATTATATATGATGGTTGCAGCCTCACAGTACTGATGGAATAATTCTACCTCGCTGTAGGTTACTTGACATACATACATACAAAAATTATTCAATGTGATAAAAAAAATTGCAAGATGCAACAGTAACTGATTTTGGCACAAGATGGAGGATCATGGTTGATATTTTATTGTACAAATGTTAAACTCATCAAATTATGAAGAGTCTGATGATCAACCTGGGGTGTGGGGGGCTCCTGGGGGTCCGGGGCCCCTGAGGAGTCCAGCCTGGAGTCTTGACTCGTTCATTTCACTCACTTGATCAAATGTAGGTCTTTTAAAAGAATGGGTCAGCCGGGGACATAATAGAAGACATTTCTTACCAGCTTCTATGTCTCCGTGCTCCTATTGGCTGGCCTCCGCCTACGACGCTTCGATGTCCTCTCTGATTGGTCACATTTCCGCCGGCGGAAAGCGGACTCGCGTTGTGATTGGCTGCTGCATGTGAGCGGTCCTTGGATTCGCAAAACGGATTCATCAGAGTCGCTGCAGGGCGCCGACCGACATGTCTTGTTTACGGTGAGAATCGACCCCGCGGTCCAGCTCAGCGGCCCCGGTGAGTTGTTCACTATGAGTCGCATTTAAAAGACGTGCGTGATTTAGACACGGGCTGTGATTAGACTCGCTTTCTGCTGAAATGCGTTTGAACGCTGGGAGGAATGACAGCTCCCGGCTACGGCTACTACCTGGCTCTGAGAGTGTACGTACAGGGACGGTGAATATCGACGTTAGCCGAACCATGCGATGTTGACGGGGCGTCACAGTGAAGCTCTGCTAGCTAAACAAAATAAAAGGCTCATGCTATTTCTTTTACTGAATCCTCTGTGCAGCTAACAGTAGCATGTCATATTGCTAACGTGCTCTCTCATTTCTAAAACTTTGAATGTGAAACGGTGTCTATTCCAGCAAGTAGACCCCGCTCCGCATGGGTCAAACCGCCACATCTTTTGAAAACAGCCACCGACATGATTGGGATGAGCTTGAAGCAGATGTGTGTGGCTAATGTGACACAACACATCAGCTTAGCGAGCAAAGCTAATAGATGGAGCTAACTTTTCTCAAGTGAACCGAGGCTGAAGACAATGACTGAGTCGTTGCTTAAATCCAAGACATGCGTCTCATGCTGTTGCCTCCTGAGCTAATTGTTGTCCTGATATTGATTATAAATATTTCAGTCTAAACCGTAGATTGTGATTAGAAAATAATCTCCGATTCGCGTAAATGTTATTAAATCGGTGTCATAACAATTCAGAAAATGACTGTTTGAGAAATAATAACATATAACAACCTTTTATTAACTTTATGAATCACATTCATCCTCATTAAATGAAATGTGCATGTGTCTAAATCAATTTGATTTAAATTCCCCAAGAATGGTCCCATAAATAGCCTTTATCAGTTGTGTTGTCCACTAAATGTTTATTTTATTCTTACTTCTCTATGTTAGCGTCTCTAACATGTAGGGTTGAAAATGATATTGTTAACTATCACAATGTGATTTTCATCAGTATCAATATAACAAAGATTTAATATATACTGATATGTTGCTTATGCATTGTGTAGCACAGTGAGGATGTAAACTCATTACTAATCCTCAGGTTTGTAAATTGTTTTGCTGTTATCAAGTGTTTGTCAGAAAGAAGAGTTTAAAACCACGACCTTCACTCAGGAGCAAAAATCACTCTTTAAATTTGAAGGAATAATGGCACATTATTGTGATAATGATCGATATTGACTGATTTGTGAATTTGTTTATATCATTTTTGGACATATGTCCCCAACCTTGTCACATAACTTTACATTACCTGGTATGTCTGCGTTTAGTTTTTTATTTCCAGCCTCTCAATTTTAAATCAAGATTTTTACATCAATGAAAAATATTCATGAGTTGTAGCCCTGGTTATTTTACATGTGAATGTTGAAAATAAACCATAAAGAAATCCTGTTTTATTCTTCATTTTAGAATAAACATCCATCCCAAAGGCCATAAAAGTAAGTAAAGCCTAATTTTTAAGACCTATTTTGAAGTGTGTTTATATTGATATGATACCCTGCACGTTTTTTTTCCATTGTTGTTATTCGCAGGGAAAACTGGAGAAAGAGAGAGGGCGAGGGCACGGGAATGTTGACTTATCCCTCTGACTTGCTCCCTCAGATAGTTTGTCCAATGGATGAAGATGCCATTCCCCCAAACCCTTTCTGTAGTGCACCTCCCCACAGTGAACCTCCACCACCTCTCCTCCCCCTTTCCTCCGTCACTCCCAGGTATAGTTGTCCCGGCACCTTCTGCTTTCTTTTGCTGTCGGTGTATTTCTTTTCCCCTTCTTGCTTTTTGGCACTTATTTAATTTATGGACGCATGTGGTTAGGACTTGAAAACACCTGTGAGTAGGACACATAATGGAACGTTTGCAGTACAAATATTTGGCGACACGCACACTCCTACGTTTTCATTCAAATAACGCATCATCTTTGCTACAGATACGCCGGGTGTCCACACTACTACAGAGCTTTAGAGTCGCTAAAACAGAGAAGTTTGGAAATACTGCTGGACCCATTTTAGTTTGAAAACTCAGGGGCTGCATTTTAGTCTGGAGGAAATTAGTCACTTACAACCACTTGCTGATTGGTTCTTTTTGGTCAAGATGTAGCCTTTACTGAATCATAAGGCTCCTATCACATGACACGCTGGTGTAGACAAATACAGTTTAAGTTTGAAAATGCTGGTTTCAAACGAAAATGTTGTCTGGATGTAGCTTTATAAAATATATTTCATCATAAAAGCGTTCTTTGTCTGCTGTTTTCCTTTCTAGTATGCTGCTATGCATGGTGCAGATTTAGATGTCACCAAAACTGTTCTTGGAATGTGAGATGATTATATTGCAAAAGATAGATATATTGCCTCAGTATATTTTGTCTGTAGCTTTGATATTGAAAAATGTTTTTTTTTCTGTTACTGATGCATCGTGCGCTTACTGCACTGCCTTTTTTCTCTTCACTGTATATGAAACAAGAAATGCTCCATGTTGGCTAAATCATTTTCAAAAATCCCTTCAGCTGCACGAATGATGGAATATCTGGACACAGGAGGAGTGGTCATATTCAAGGGATTGGAGCTGAAACACCTAAAAAGCAGAGCACCGCAGATGGTGGAGCGACTCCGCCAACATCTAGACAGAGTCCGTCCCCCAGCAAGAGACAAAGAGAGAGTGAAAGCATGGTAAATGTTTAACTTATAACAAATAGATTTTTTTTAGACTTTCTTGAGTAATGAATAGTCACTGCTCATGCTTTGCCTGTGCATCTCTCTGATTTGCAGGTGCAAGTGTCCCAGTCCACGCAGCTGATAGTGGAAAGCACAGAAAACAAGGTCAGTTTTATCATTCCCTGCTCTCACTCGACCCTTGCTGTATCCCTGTTAGGTTCTCAATCTCCTGCTTACTGTCTATTAGCATACAATTGATGGAGTATTGTCTGGTGTTATAAAGCTGACAGTGTCTAATCTGTTTGTGCAGCAGCTTTACCATAGGCCTGTGTATGGCAACACTGGAGACCAGTACAGTGAGCAGGGTGTGAGGGTTAATTGAGTGATTTTAATCCTCCTTCACGGTCTGCTGCATCTGACACAGACAAGCAATCGAGTATCTTAATGTGACCCACTAACGCACAGACTGTAGATCTTACAGAAAGTATCTTCATTGTCTCCTCGGTCCTTGTCGGACAAAACAATAGCTATAATAGTTTTATGTACCAGAACCTACACAAATGACTAAATGGATAAATGAGTAAATTGGCTGAAATGAGCAGGAAACTGAGTGCCACTCATCTGAACGGAGGTTTCTCTAAAACTTGGAAAATATCGAAAAATCTATGGAGTAAAAGTGTAATTTGCTAGAAGGCAAAAACGGAAAGTCAGAGGCCTTTGAACAAATTCACAGTAATCATGAATGTGTGCTGCTTTCTTACATTTTTATGAACAAGGTTTGGAAAATGAGTATATAATGCTTGTTCATAGACAACTGCATTTTAGTGTTTTGTTGTAGGTTGGATCAGCAGCTCAAATGGTAACGATGTCTTTACCAAACACAGCTGAAGTTTCTTTAACAACAACTGAAATGTTTGTGTTTATTTTGCAGGATGGATTTGATTCTACTCTTGCAGCAGAGCACCAAAACTCGTAAGTGTGTGACGGCAAATCTTTTACTTATGTGGAGAAACTGCTCACTATTATGTTTATTTAAAAGGTCTAGATATGTATTTGTTTGATTTCGTAATAATGGTGAATGAGGAACTATGGTTGAACGGCTTCCATGACAAAACAAAGTAAACGTATTCATATTTTTAAGGTTTTCATGAACAGGGAACTTGTGAATGGTAGGATGCCAGATTCCCACTCTTGTATTGGCACAGTACATCAATGCTTTCATTAGGGAAGCACTGATCTGAGACTGTTATTGGATATTGGTCCGATACTGACTCAAATAGCTGGATTGGGCATCATTGACAATGGGGCTGATCAATTCAACTCAGATCTACAGCGATACGTCATGCCTCATACGTGCACTGATAGCCCTCCACTCAGAAGTGTTCACAAGCAGCACTCCAATCTGAGACATCGACACAGGGAGCAGAAGAAAATGTTCAATGTGCTGATCTGTCACTGACTCACGTCGTCCTTCAAACTTGGAGATTAAATGTCAGATGACGACTCCTCGTAGTGTAAGACTAGTTTTGTGCCAACATTCATCAGACTCAACAATGGTTTATCTATTAATTTCATCACTAGTTATTGTTTATTTATTTAACAGTTGTGATATTATGATTATAAGCTGCACTCACTACTGTTTATGTTGTATGTGGTTTGCTGTGTGTTGTATGTTCAGATATGTGTTTAATATGCACTGATGCATAAACACAAATGAAGTTGCTAACGGATAAATATAGTGATTTGAATTGAATTGAATTCAAACCCACTGCAACATGTGTAACTTTCACTAATCTTAGCCTTAACTATAAACTCAATTCTATTGAATTCAACTACTTTCAGATCGTGGGTAAACAAAAACATAGGGTGTTACTTTGTCTTCATCAGTGTCCACTTTAATAGTAGGACAGCTGAACACTGACCACAAACGTCTTGATCATGTTTAATATCACATGCAAGGTGAACCATATAATATTGTTCCGGATCTTATGTAAGGAGCAGAGTACATTACAGGTTATATTGTATCTACTCTATTTTCCATAAAATTAATTACACCAATTCTCTCAATAAACCGGAGAACAAATAAGTTACTGTACAAAATAAATCTCATCTCAACAATATGGAAGGAGGTATTTCAGGCTTGCTCCTAGTCTTTTCCAAACAGTCAGATGCACCTTAATAATTAAAACTGGTATATTATCAGTTATCTGTCACGGCACATATATTAATATGCGTATCAGATCTGTGACATTTGTAATTGTTTCTATTTGATATAATGACAATATTCTTCCCTTTCTCCTTTTTCATTCTAGACAAAAGGACCAGATAAGCTCCTCGAATGAACCAAAAGTCTCTGCTGCAGAAAACGTAGTCGAGCAGGCGGCTGACAACACCACACAGAATCTTGATGCCTCTAAATCTGACATCGGTTTATGCCGGGGCTTGGCTGTTGAACACACTGTTGAAGATGCCTCTGCCCCAAAGGGATGGGTCATCGGGCCGTTGTTTCAGTCACTCAAGTCGAAGATGGCCAGTTTCACAGAGATCGTCATGAGTCCTGTTAAACTCTTCAGGGCTAATAGTCCCCCACTGTCCATGGACCACGGACCAGATGGAACATCCGATGCTGAGCTGAGCAACATGTTTCAGCCAATAGGACAAAGTGAGACTGGGAATCAGGAGGCTGAAGTTTATCAACAGAGGCTTAGTGAGGAAGAAGGTGCACAAAATGCGACAACCAGCGACCTTGAATATTCAAGAAAACTAGCCTTTGACATCAACAACTCTGAAGAGGCAGATGAATGTGCAATAACTCTTACAGAAAAAAACTTGCCTGATTCTGTGCCTTTGAAAGACATTCCCGGACCCTGCAGCGTCTCTAAACAAGTTTCAGAATCTGTTGGGTCAGTCGTCCGGTCATCCACACTGTCGCAGGCCTCCCTCACTTTAAGTGCCTCGCATGAATCCAGTTTGAAGACGTCCGGCGTAGTGGAGGCGCAAGAGAAGCAGGCTGTCCGTCCAAAACCACTGCCCACAAAACGCACAGGAAATAGATCTGAATCGAAGAAAGTGATCTCCAAGCCTTTTATATGGGAAGTCAACAAAGAACAGAACCCAGATGTCAGTGATGAGCATTTTTCTCAAAGGAGTTCGGTCCAATCAAACAAAGCCGACTTTACTCAGTTGTCATCTTCTTCCGTCTGTCAGCTTGACACGGACGGTCCTCAGCCTGATGACAATATCATGAACATTGAAAGTTGCAGCTCGGAGAGAGAAAGCCTCTTGAATAACTTAAATGACAGTGCTACTGGAAGGACACTGAAATCCACGTTAGAAACTCGGCAGCTGGAAAATCTGATAAACCCTGACACTGATTCAGCTGCAGGTGTTAGGCGGTCAAAGAGGGGACTGAAACTTTTTCAAGAAACGGTGAAGAGGAAAAAACTGAGAGATTATACATGTTCAGAGGATATAAAAAGCCAAGAGTCATTAAAGGTGGCTGCAGAGAGTGGAATATTAAGAGGGCTCAGACCACCAAGGAAGGAAGTTGTGTTAATGAATACCACTGTAGACGGGGAAGAAACACTGAAGCCTCTTAGAAAAAGACAGGCTGCATCAACAAGAGCAAATAGGAAAGGAAAGGTTGGACAAGAAATGCTTCCTGCGATAAATGAAGCCATGTCTAACACACAGACTGAAAATTCCCCTGATGCTATGTTGGTTTGCTCACTGGATAAAAGCAGTGGTGTGTCAGAGAATCACCAAAAAGGTGGAAGCAGCAAGACAAAGCCTAGTTCATGCAAAAGACTTAAAACAAGGTCAGGTTTTGGTAAACCTGACGTGAACATTGAACGTATGGATCTGGAAACCACCGTGGCAATCACCTCTACCAGACAAGTGCAGCCGGAGCCACTTTCCGACGTTTTCATCCATCCTGATAAAAAGCAGCTTCAAAGCATGAGTAAGTGCAGGAACACAACCAAGAAACCACTAAAACGTAAATCGCCAATCCAGGCAAGTTCAACGACAGAATCAGACAGCACTTTGGTCTCTAACTTGTCAATACAATCAGCGTTGCCCTTTGAACTCACACCCACAGATTCTAAAACCTCTCCGCCCACTAAGAGGGAGGAGAACTTGAAAACAGGACCGAACCGTCAGAGTAAAAGACCCAAAAAGGGTTTTAGAGGTGCTGTTAAATCTTCTGAGTCAAGTGAGACCCAGGAGTCAAAGCAATGTATCGATGACCTTCATTTGATAACCAAAGACTGCCAGTGTAAAGACGGCAGATGTAAAAGCACAATGGACCCAGTGTATTTTGAAATGACACCTTTTGAAAGTAATCACGAACCTGATTCCTCCCCAGCTCAGTCTCATTTAGGTTGTTTTGTACAATTAAATAATGAAATTAAGCATTTAATAGACAACAGTGCAAAGAGTCCTTTTCCTGTGGCTGATGAGGTTTTGCTCTCTGACACCGAAGCCAGTAATCACTGCTATGTCTCAAGATTAAGGTCGAGTACAAGAAGAGTTAACATTCAGCCAAGGAGAGCAGATAACCAGAGGAGAAGGTGCAGAGTTTTGCGAAGTAGGACACATAAAGGTGAAGAGATGACTAACTCGATCACGATGGAGGATACAGATCTGGTCACAGGGGGTACTCGCTCGTCAGAAGTCGACTTCACAAGGGGCCTGTTGCGCAGCTACTCGTGCCCAGAGATCCTCTCCCTCCACCCCTTTGACACGCCCTGGACGACTTCTGTGCATTCTCCACATCAAAGCAGGACTCACTCGTCCAATCAGCACCACTCTTCCCATACCCCTCCCGTCCCCCACGCCAACAAGTTCCTTCGACGAGCTCGCCGACACACAGTCTGCAGCATAGAGGTGGAGAGGGAGATCGCTCCCTTGTGTCTTCGAAAGGAAGTGTACCCATCCAGAAGGTCTGCCCCGTATGATGGCGTCAACCCCTTTCATAGTGCCACACATTCTCCCAGCACATCCCTCTCTGCTCTTGCGTCTTGTTTCCTCTCAAGTCCACTGGCTTTCCTTTCGAGGAAGGTTTGCAGCAGAGGAGCTGCTGCCAGCCCCAGCACTTCCTGTCACATTTCCTCTCCCATCTCCTCTTTGCTGACGTCCCCAGTGAGCTCCTTCACAAGGCACCTTCCAGGATTCCTTCAAAGAAGCGACTCCTCTCTTGCTAACTTGGATTCTTGTATCAGGTAACATACTTTTTAAAATCTCTAAAAACAAGATATTTTATGATCCTGCAAATTATTTTCAGGTGCACTCAAATTGTTTGGTTTTATTTGTAGTGGAAATCCTCTGGAGTGTGAGACTGAGAGGAGACAACAGAGTGAGGAGGAGGAGGACGATGGTGAAGACACAAGTTCATCCAGTCACGAGTATGAAGATGTTGGGTTAAGAGAGGAAAAGGCTTTGTCTGATTCTGAGATCAAGGTACTTATTTACATTAGTGAATGGAATTCTCACACGACTGGTGTGCCAACAACTGTGTGTTATTTTGTATTGAATCCCTGTGGATTTCTTTACTCATCGGTCTGTAAACTTGCACGTTTGTTTGCAGATTTAAGAACTTGTTGATTGGTAGTTTGAGACAAATATTCTTCCCACTGGTTGTTCTTTAACATCAACCAACCAGATTAATGTAAAATCATGAACTAAATTGTATAACTTGAATTGTACTAAGTCAAAACAACATTTTGTAAAAATATATATAAGATGAGGTTGGATGAAATATCAGTAATCTTGATTAGTTATTGATTGGAGATAAGAGAAATGAATCACAGCTTAATATTATTGAATTGTCATTGGATATTGAGGTCTGAGTCCAGATTTACGACAGTGGTTCATTAAGAGAAAACATTATATTATGTTGCTGGTGAACAACAGTTTGTAAGTAAGAGGCTTCTGTGAAGGCTTCTATCGTACATTTTATTTTTTCCACTGTTTAACTGTAGATGTCAAACTTGTTTCACAGTAAATCTGTCAACAAGGATATTTTTTATTTTATTCTATACTTCTTAACTCTGTTCATTTATCGTATATCACAGGTGGTTCAAAAGCACGAGGAACGAGGGAAGGTTTCATCCATCAGAATTCGGAAAACTTTACCCAAACCTCAGAACAACCTGACACCCATGGGCCTACCCAAACCCATCAGGTATGTACTCCATATTTGTGCACCAACCTCATTCTTCAACTGTAGGACAATGTGTGACAAAGAAATAACTAAATTACAAGTTCCACTCAGAAACTTTTTCTGTGTGAAACATCGGTAAGTCATCATCATCATCATCATCATCATCCTACATCATTTTTTAAATCTGTGTATTCCCACCTTTCCTCTACTTATATTTTCATTTGTTCCAGTAAAGATCTCTCTGCTAATACTCATTTCAGTTGCTCTAAATCTGTTTGTGTTTCCTTTATTGAGCCACTTAAATCCACTGCTTACAAAAGGGTCGACATGCTCATTGTCAAGTCAACAAATAAAGTAGATGTCAGTTTCTGTTTAACACCTCCCTGCCCCATAAGTGCAAGGAGCAAGTTCAGATACAGATAAATCTGTAAACAAGCTAACATGACAAATTCTGGAGAAGTAAGGTAAATTATCAGAACTCGCATGTAATAAACTTCACAGGAAATCTTAGGCAATGTTTACCTAGCTTGTTTTACTTATAAACAAACACTAGGTCCTACTCAAAATGTGCACTGGTTAATATGTTTTTTAAAGATGCAGTCAAATGTTGTAAAATGTTGTAACATTTGTTATTTGTATGAATTTAGCCTGAGATGGTCACACAGGAGTCTCTCCTCTGGTTCATATTGGCAAATTAACACATGAAAGTAGGACACATCCTAATGGGTCGCTCTCTGACCTACCCTTTAAAGTGAATGTCAGTGTCAATACATGTCGGTTTTCCATTGAATACTTTCTGATCAATAGACTGATAGATTTCCATGTTCATTCTACTACAGGCTGAAAAAGAAAGAATTCAGCTTGGAAGAAATTTACACCAATAAGAATTTCAGCAAACCCCCCGAAAGGTAAGCTTAGCATTAGACAAGTGCAGGTTGAATGATGCACATAGATGACACATACTGCTTTTTTAAAGGTCAAGTCTTTAACCAAAATATATGCAGTTGAAATGCAGCTTCTCCATCATTTCCCTTTTAAAATGTTGGACAGTAAAACTTTATCTATGCTGTGTTTTCTACACATAAAGTTGAATCTTAAAAAGACACAACCATTATTTGCCTTTACAATAATGAGTCAGACCTTTAGTCTGTTTAAATGATTGAATTAAAACTTAATTAAACAAAATGCATATGTATGACATTGTACACAAAGGGTCTGGGTGCAGCCTTACTGTATACAAGTTTAAAATAACAATAAATGACCTTTATCCATACTAGTAGCCCCAAATTAAAATGAATGGATGAATTAAAGACAAATGGTCTAATTCTATACAGTTATTTCAAATTGATTTATTCTGGGAAGAATGCAAGTCTGTGCAGTTACACACATTCACAGCTGGGGGACATTATGTGTACAACCAGTCTGACCTGCTGAGCAGCTGTGCTAAACAACAGCACCTCAGTGATGGTATCGAGGGAGGGGCAAGTACCCAGATTTTTTGGGTCACAACCCTGCACCTCTCGTGTTCAGGTCTGTTTATTCTAATCTTTATCCAGGTTCACAGTTGTTGCATCGTATGTAAGAAAGCAACATACTTTTTTGTGATAGACTAACAGGAATTAAGGAATCTCTGCAGTATTATTTGGGACACAGCTACAGTTTCACTGTCCTCAGACTGACTAAATGTCATTCATCCATCATTATTAGTCATTTGTGTCCCTTAACCCGCTGGACTGACTCACTGACTGGAATATGTCCCACGTCTTTCAGCCGGCTGGAGACCATATTCGAGGTACCTCTCAATCGCCAGAATGGCTCCGAGTCCTGGTTTGGCCAGAGACGTTTCAAACGCTTTTTAGAGTTCCTGGAGGTCGGCGAAGCCAGAAAACCAAAGAGGCCGCTAGTTGGTGTCGGAAAGGCCACAAGTTCATCTTCCAGGACGAGACGAGGGAGCTTCACAAAAGAAGAACCCTCCCTCAGTGTGCAGGACGTGGACTCACTACTCTGTGCCAAGCTGGATCAGCTGAATTTGTGGTTGATACATGATGATGAGAGAGAGACAGCTGACTGAATACCTTTTTTAAATGGCGATACATCTTTTAAAAAGTCACAGCAGTGCTGTTCACAAGACTTTTTCTAATGTATTTTCAACATGGAGATTCCCATGTGAGTCTTTCAGCACAATCAGTGTTTTAAATGTTGTGGTTACATGTTACTACTGAAGAATGGCATTTTTCATTCTTCAGGATGTAGCCTGCAATTTGAAGAACAATCCGTTATAGCACCATAAATGTATTTCATCCCAAAGGTTATTAATATACTGGTTAAAAGCATTTTACAATAAGTCGCTTTTATCATCATAATAGTAGTCAAACTCCTGCCGTCCATTTTCCCAGTCCGCCACTTTACCTCCGCGATATTCTCGATGTAATCACTTGTACGGTATCACAGCATTTTTTCTCAGACTTTCTCCCAGAGCTTCGCAAATCTGCACAACCTCCCTCCCGCATCACATTTCTGTAACGCTGTCTGGTTCAAAGGAAGCAGTGTGTGAAAGAAGTGGTGTTGCAGCATAGTTGTAAGTTATTTATAAAGGCAGCTATTTTTTTTAATTAAATGCTGAATATAACTTTGAAACATGCCAGCAAGAGATTTGTTTTTAACCAATTTTACAACTACGTTTCTGTACAGTCTGAATACAAATTGATAAAATCGTTTTATTCTGCTCAGGGCAGACCCTGTTTAATTATACAATTATTTGTGTTTGTAAATTTATGGCTGAAGAGATTTTTGTTGTATAAAATGTAACATGGAAACAAATCAGGCCCCCAGAGAAGATTTATAGTCGAGAGTGGAAGTGTCCAGATTCCACTGCTGATCGTCTTTTTATTACCTGTGATTCTCTCTGGATTGTTTTCTGGTGTCTATATTTGTATTGCAAATGCAACTTCTTGACAAATTGCCTATATGTTTAATTTTCTTCTGCCAAATTAAAATGAAGTTGCCTTAACTGTAAGTTTAAATAGATGTTTTGTAGGCATATGTTCTTGTAAATGTGGCTGTTTTTTCAGAGGGCACGTCAAGGTGTTTCAAGCAAATCAAGAGCACTTACGTTTGTCATTTTTATTACAAAATTGTCTCTGTTACATGTTTGTATATGGTACAGCATATTGATACATTCAATATTAATAAAGTTAATACGCTTACAATGCAATAATGCCAAGATAATGTTGGTGCAACAAGAGCAGGGTCTCCTCTTATGTTCTGACGAAGCACTGCCATGATCTCTGCCTTCTAGAACAGACCCCAAAAAATATTAAGGATTGGGTCGTTAGTGAGGAATTGTAATGTTTGATATACTGTATGTATCAAGTTGTTTCATGTCTCAAACTATCAGCAATGTTGAATTTTCTATTGTCATTTAGAGTGGTCCATATATATTAAATAAATATTACAGCGTGTAAGAAAAGACGGTTTTTAACACTATTTTCTTGAGTGGTTTCCTTGTGTAAAATATGAGGATGTTTAAGAGGAAGCAGTGAGACGGAAACTGGGACAACAACAAGAAAAGCTACAGCAGTGGTTATTTTTGTGTTACATGTAAATACCAGTTTCTTCACGTCTTCTTGTAATATAGCATGAGCACCTCTGTACAGTCCACTGTCTCTGTAATCCTCCATAGTCAGAAAGAGCCACGCCGTCGTTTGGCGTCCATCCAAAGTCGATCAGTCTTTCAGAGTGAAAAGATATGAGATCAGCGCCATCAGCATGGGGATTATGGCCAAACAGCAAATCAACACTACGATGGATATGATGCCGTATTTTCTCGCCTGTCGTGAATACTTCGCGGATCTCACTGAATCCTCTGTTTTCTCAGCCTGTAGAAGTAAAGACAAAAATTCCAAATCAAGTTCTGTAGTTTTGTGAACATAATTGGATCTGTCCTGTTGACATTAGTTTCTACTTATACTCCCACAGACCCCCACTGCTGTATATGTTGAAAATATGTGTTCCCCTTTTTAAATATGATTTATTTTCGCTTCTGATCTCATGACAACCCAACATAAGGAAAACTCTGAAAATCGTTCCTCTAACAAACGTGGCCTACATCTTTAATTTAGTCTAAAAAAACATTGAATTATGAATTCCTTATTTGACACCAGCAGTTTTATATGTAAAGGATATGCAGGGACAAATGCATAACCATATTCATGTGTCAAAAATCAATACAGAGCAGATATTGGTCAGACAACGATTCCCTATCATGATCTCATACAAGTGATGTCATCAAGAAGTAAAATAAAGTCATGCACACTGTAGTTCAAAGATGCACTTTCAAGGTATCTCTGCATTATATAAGACTAGACATACAATATACTATCGACCTCAAATATATAGAAATATGTATCATATAACACCATGATAAAATATGGAAAGTATGTCATATAGCGTAGAAATACATTGATAACATTATAGACACGACCTACAGATTATTTATATCGACCAATCATTTCACGTCCTATGGTCTGAATTATTTTAATTTAGCCAAGAAGGAAACTTTAAGTGCTGCTCTGCCTCTCAGACGCTCCCCCACCACAACTTCATCAATTTATATCCCAGAGGTGTCTTACTAAGAGTATAAGCAAAGTATTTACTTTGGCAAAACAAATGTTTACAACCTGGTTGATTTCCTTTATCTTAACTTATTTGAAAAGGTGGTCCTCAGAATGTTTCTAACAATCAGAAGTGGGCCTTAAGTTACAAGAGGTTGAGGACCCCTGGTATAATATATACAGTATAAATTAGCATTGTCTGATTGGGGCATGTACAGCATGCACAGGGTCTGCATCGCCCCCTGATGCTTTTCATTAAACTCGTCGAACTCTGGATGCTGGAGCCTTTTTCAGCTGAACGGAGGAAGTGACTTTGACCTCTGCAGACACTGTGTGCAGGAGGAAGTAAAAACCCTTCGAGTCCACATGAGGGCATAAAAGACGTAAACTACATCCAGAGAACATTGAATTCACCAACAGAGAGTGCATGAGCTGTTTCTGCAGAGGTAGTGAGAGCGAGCCTGGCCGCATGACATTAACTGACTACATTTCTAACTGTCCTTTTCACAACAGGAGGAATGTGCAGCTTTAGGCTTTAGACACTTTGACTGACAGAGGGAGAGAGGGAAAGAAGAGTGAGACAACAAAGCACCTTGACTGAATATATCAAAGCTTTGATCCCGATGCAGGAGATCCCACAGATGATGCTGCAGATGGCCAGTTTCCTGTTGTACCTGTCCTCCCGGCAGGACGCGGCGTCTCCTTCACTGCTGCTCATCTCTAACATAACATCAGCCGAACCTGGCGTGGTGTTCAGTGGGTCCTCAGACATTTTCACAGACGTCTGAGGTGATTTGTTCAACTCTGAAAAACATAACCGCATGTTTATAAAGGTTCACCTGAGTGATACCACAATTCCTAAAATCGCCTTGTATGAGTTTGTAAAGGCACAGAACAGTTTTGATACTTCTGCATCGCTGCTCTATGTTTTAACTTCTCAAATAACTTAAGATAAGTTTCACCATTTATCTGAGGACAAGCCGTGCGTAGGTAAGTGTTTATTTAATTACAGGTAAAAATGTATCTAGCGTTCCACGTATTTTCAGAACAATGCACATGACCTCGCGTGTATTATGACTCACCGGCCTCATGGATCGTGTTTGATCTATTTATATTGCTGCTTACATTCTGAAATTAGTGACCACCGGTTTAATTTTAATTTAGTTTTGACTGTACATAAAGTAACAAAACTCCCACACAGAGTTATCACCTATCTGAGCCCCAACAAGGCACACAGGGAGTATGGGTAATTTTTAAGGGGTTAAAAATGATCTCTTATCTTGCTCCTGTGAAAACTTTTATTACCATTTTCTGGCTGCTGCTTGGGTTTGTTTTTAAAACAGACTGATGAAAAAAGTTTTCCCAAACAACTCATGTGCTGTGTTTTACTTTTGTTTTCAGCTTATGACATTTGATTTGAGTTTCACCTTCCATTTGATTTCACTTTCACCTTCCATTTGATTTCACTTCACCGAATGAAACAGTTTCAAACAAGTCTAAACACATCCTCTAGGAATAATCAGAATAACAGTTTCTGTGGAAGGGGTGTGTGTTACCGACATGAAGCAGAAAGTACCCTGAACATCCAGAGTTTAAAGCGTCTCCTGTTAACCACAAAAAACAACAATAAACAGCCTGAAAACCTTGTGTCTTCGCACTTTGAATGTACTGAAACCTCCCGTCTAATTGAAAAGCTGTCATTGAGAAATGAAAACATTAAATTCTAATTAAACTTATCTCTGTTTTGATCAGACCACACTGGCATACTTGTAGTGTTTGTCACAGAGTGAACCACAGCGTGTTACACACAGCTGTGAATCATCTGTGTTGAGAAACCTCTGGTTTGTGTCTTCAGTTGACTGAAGTTTCTGTTCTTTAAACGTACACGACTCAAAAGCTTCACACATCAACCACTCAAAAGCTGGTTCTCTGAGACCAAAATGATTTAACAAAGACAACCTGACCAGTTGTTTACACGCTATTAAACATCATTCATAGCCCACATTTAAACATTTAAATACAAACCTGATCCAGTTTAAAAGGCACCGCTCTGAACCCGCTCCTCAGTCTCAGTCCACAAGCGTATCCTTGGTTTATCCAGTGTTTTACTCAGGATGATGTTTAAGCCTTAATAATATAGTTGGCAGGTGCCTCGTCCTCTTGTCCCTGGTTTAAGGTCACACCTGCCACATGAGGGTTTTCTTTTCTTTCCTTCTTTAAAAAGTTTCAGTTAAGAATCCCACATGTGCTCATCCAAACATTCTCCTGTCCCTGTAGTAGGAGTGAAAAGCCGACCTGTCCCTCTACCATACAAGTTGTTGAATGACAGGATTGAGAGCTGGGGCGTGAAACTGTGTGAAACCTCCACGCCTATTTTACTGTTAAGGCTCTTCCGTTTTTTCTTTTTTTCTCTCCGTATCTTACCCTCCCACGCAGATTAGTCAACCCATTGTTCACACATATATAGTATATTCTGTTCCTTGAGTTTGAACTTCCTCTCTCTCTCTTTCGTTCGCTTTGTAACCTTGTGTCTTTTTTCTTACCACATTCCTCAGGACCCGGGGGAAGGCGTGTCTCCACTTGTCTTGCCTTGGGGTGAAACCGCCACAGACTCCACTGTGCTAAGTCCATGTTGGAGTCGTGAACAAGACACTGTTCACTCTCTTTTTATGCTCATTACAACAGAAAGAATCCCTCCATCTTTCAAACTCTTGTATCTAATCCAAGGGGTCGGACGAGGCCTCTTCTTGTGCTGAAGCTTTTATAGTCACCTGCCTTCCCTTTGGTTTTGATAGCCAGAGATAAGAGACAGAGTGTTAACTTGACACCGTGGCTCTGTGATGATGAATACCTGACTGCATTTTTTTCAGGGCTGACGTCACCCAGTGTTCCCTGTACCACCTCATGCACAGCTGGATCTTCCCTCATGGAGAACAACAAGAGCATGAGAGGGGTCTTCTGTGGTGTTTCATCAGCTCCCATTGACACCCAGGAACCAGAAAGACCATTTCAGTTTGGTCAATATAGTTTTTGATACCTGCAGCTACATGTAAATACTTTGGCTAAACTACATTTTATTATATTTGAGTCTCGTGACAGCAAATTAGCCTTGATTTCCGTTATATACCGATTATTCTCAAAGGGTTGAGGAGGGGGCTGGACACAATCCCAGCTGGCATTGGGCGAGAGGCAGGACACACCCTGGACGGGTCCCCAGCATATCGCAGGGCCGGCATTTAGAGACAAAACCATTCACGCACACATCCACTTCTTGCATGTCTTTGGACTCCAGAGTACCTGGAGATAACCTCTGCAAACATGGGGACAACATGCACCCCACACAGAAAGGCCCCGGACAAACCAGGATAGGAGCTTCTTGCTGTGAGGTGGTGTACTACCGTGCCACCCCTTGGCCTTGTCTTACATCACTAACGAGCTGACACTCCTTCAAAACTATAGAAACAGAAACATCAGCCGTCATAGTTTTTCATAGTAATTGAGCCAGAAGAAATTAACATAAATAAATACTGAATTAAGTGTAAATACTTCATTAACAATTGTAAGAGTGCCAGGATATATATATTTTTTTCCCTTTTTCCTTATATTTTATCTTTTAATATTACATATTATACATTATGTATAATATATACTAATATAGTTATGACCCCATGTTTCTTCATCTCTCTTCCTTTTATGTGTAGTTCGATAATTTTTCATCACATATCTTTATTGTCTGTTTTGACATTTTATGTAAAATTTGGATTTTGATTTTATTATTATTATTTTATATCTTTGTTTGACCTGAGTCGAGATGCAGCTGCACATTTCGTTGTTAGAAATAATAATGGATTTAATCATTAATCTGTGTTGAATGTTGCTTGTAAAGTTCGACTCTCAGGTCACGTGGATGTTGGAGCGCCGCCTCTAACTCTCTCCACCAATGGGCGATCCCCAAACTGTGAAGGCGGAAGAAAACACGGAAGCAGCTCAGAGGGAACGCGACACGTCGACTGGCTGCGATAAAACGTGTGCACAGTCAAATTAACGATAGCTTAACGTTTCCCAGGGTTTGTGAGACGCCAGGGTTGTTTGTCAGTTTATTCACATTCCGTCTGCTCCGCTCCCCGCAGCCTGAATGGAGAAGGACAACGAGCTGCCTCTGGCCACAGAGAGATATGGCAGCGCAGGCTCCTGGAGGTACTTAGTGAAAGATGGAGTGGTAGAGAGGAGGAGAGAAGGACGTGAAGGTGCTTCAACAAGAAACTCTATTGTTGGAGTGTTTAAAGTAAGACAGATTCACTGCATGTCCACGTAGCAATACTGACTGTTCAGCCCGTCGCTCACATTTACATCCTTGGGTTTCAGAGTGTGTTTCTGCCTCAAGGCTACCCAGAGAGTGTCAGTGATGACTACCTGCAGTACCAGTTCTGGGATACAGTGCAGGTAACTCCGAAGAACCACTGAGATCATCATCTTCATCATCTTCATCCCCCACCACCAGACTGAAAGTCTCCACCCACTCTCTCCTCTCCCCCCTCAGGCTTTCGCCAGCTCTCTGTCTGGGACCCTGGCCACTCAGGCGTCTCTCCGAGGGGTCGGTGTTGGAAACCATGAGGCCACGGTGGCTGCAGCCACCGTCACCTGGTTATTGAGAGGTGATCCCTTTAAAAAACAACAACAAAAAACTACTAGAATGGCACTCAGCAGAACGCACGCCACCACGAGGGCCCCTGTCTCGCAACATTAAAGAAAGTAATGAAAAAAATAATCCTGGATCTGCCCCATGTCCATATCCGCGTTAAAACTTGTTACCGTACAGTGACAGAAAATAGCCGACCCCCATATCAAACCACATTTAAATTTGCTAGATCCAGATTTTTACTTGGAGCCACACAAGTTGCACAAACTCATAGATATCAGTACTCAAGATATGTTGGATTTATATCAATTAAGATCCATAAATCATTTCCTGGGAAAGAAGTGAACATTGCAGAAAACCTTTATAACGAGTCAAGAAATAAAATAATTATTTTATTTCTTGACTCGTGTTCCCTCCTTCCACCAAATGTGGTGGGAATCTGTAATCCTTCTGACAAACATAAGAAACCAACGGACATACGTGAAAACATAACCTCTTGGTTGTAGGTAATCAACCAATAAAATGACAGACTTCTTGGATCTTCAGTGCATCTTGTGAAATTATGTTCTCCCCTGCAGATGGGACGGGCATGCTGGGAAGAATCCTCTTCGCCTGGCAGAAAGGGTACGATCATATTTTTGCTCTATTCAAGTAAAAGCTTGACAAGTGTCTCATCGTTTCCTGGTGGAACATCTTTGTTTCTGTTACAGGAGTAAACTGGACTCTGAGGCCAAAAAATGGAGGTACTGTATGGACTGTGCATACACACTTTATCTTGAAGACTTATTGAGTCTAAACATTATCCTAAAACCCACTTGATGTCACGAGTCCTCTGCTGTCATCGTCTTTCCAGGCTTTTTGCCGATGTGCTCAACGACAGTGCCATGTTCATGGAGATATTGGCTCCATACTTTCCTGTTTGTTTCACCTCGATCGTGTGCATCGCTGGGATATTCAAGGTAAGATTAAATTAATTTGGTCATCCATGATTTAAAAACTCAAAATTACTATTTCTGAAACTGAAGAAGTTGTAAGTTACTGAGTACATGAACTTTAAATCTGAATGGTCCCAAGTTAAATTTGACATCTACACAAACTATGATCATTTTTGTGGTGTTTTTTTATGTAATTAATGTGTTTTTGCTTAAGATTATCTAATAATTTCACATGTTAAGTCCCCTAAATAATTTGCAATAACAACAACTGAGCTTATATGTGTTTGTCTTCTCCAGTCCATTGTTGGAGTTGCAGGTGGAGCGACCAGAGCTGCGCTGACGGTTCATCAGGCTCGCAGAGACAACATGGCCGACATCTCTGCCAAAGATGGTAGTCAGGTACTTTTTTTTCAAAAGTTTTTGTCTCTACGTCTACTTGTCATGGAAAAACAGCACTAAATTACCAGATACCATTTATACTGTGTGTTCTATGTCATATTTCATATTTCACATAATGGAGTACAATAGGCCTCTATCACAGCAGACATGCCATAGAAGAAGAAACACTGGTGTTATGAATAACATTTACAATGGTTCTGTTCTGTTTGATAACCCTGCACCAGAAAACCAAACATTCATTGATATGTGTTCATGTAAAAGTGCAGCTGTTTTTTACTGAAAATAATTCAAACTCATCAGAACATGTTTTTTATTTTCCACAGGAGACGTTGGTGAACTTGGCAGGACTGCTGATCAGCTTGATGCTCATTCCCCTCGTCACTAATAATCCAATGTATGTGCGACTTCATTTGAACTTGAAATCACAAAGACAATTCAATTATATTTGGAGTCTGTTGCGTCTTTTATGTCGTCTACCTCCGTTCTCATTCCCTCCATCTGCCCCCTCAGACTGACTCTCAGCCTCTTCTTCCTCTTCACCATCCTCCACCTTTTTGCCAATTACAAGGCTGTGCGTTCGGTTGTCATGGAAACCTTCAATGAGGCACGGCTTTCAATCGTGTTGCAGCAGTACCTGAAAGACAGAAGAGTCCTGAGTCCACTAGAGGCCAATCAGAGAGAGCCAGTTTTCTTTGGTAACAGAAATTAACCCACATTTCATAATGTAGTTGTAATATGTATATTATGCACATTGACAATTATAAAATGTGTTTTTTTTTCCCTCAGATTTTAGGAAAACGGTGCCAATTAGACTTGGAGTGAGGCTACAGGAGATTGGGCAAAGGTAATTTCATCTACCAGTTCTAATATGACGAAAAAGTACACACAGTAAAAGTTGAGTACAGATTAATTTTATCTTCTTAATTTTTAGCCCAGAGGATCTTCAGATGGTTTTGACGCAAAAGAACATGCCTTACCTCTTAGGAGTGAGAAACGGTACGTCAGCCTGAGATGACTTCTTCCCTCACAGAGAAATAGTGTGTTCAAGAGTCATGTTAAATACTTTCAATGTTTTGAAGTCGCCTGTCATCTTTCCGCAGGGTGTGTGTGTGTTTGTTTGGGACCAGAAGCATCGGTGCATGATGAAATCAGAGCCGTGTGTCAGGCTGTGTGGATCAGTAGCAAGTTGAGCCCTCTAGCTTCCAAAGAACCTGCTACACAACAACAGCAAAGTGAGTCTTTACGGCTAATTCTGTAATTCATTTACAATACAGAGATGCTTCAAGGTAACAAATGTTAAAACACTGCAAAATTGTGTTCATTTTTTTTTTTTTAAAGGTCACTGGGAAATGGTGCATGAGAGTCACAAGCTGATGGACACTATTTTTAATCCGTTTCTCAAAGGTGAGTCTACACAAAACAGTTTTAAACCACCCACCATCTGCTTGATCTAGTATTTTTATCTTTTTTTATCAAGAATCATGAATCATGATTTTGCTCAAATATTTTCCAGGTGTAGAAGCTGCAGGATGGGACACGAAACGAACTCTGCTGGACTGGGATGAGTGGAGGGTCGAGTGGAAATCTAAGAGCAGCTGAGCTGTGAGGCGTCTGCAGCCGATTCTCACTGTTTATATCACATTTATTAAATGATTATATTTTTAAGTGCATTCTGTTTGATTCAATCTGTTTCAATCTGTCACTGTGGATGATACATTAAGATGAAAATCTACATTTTGTACATGGATATTTTTATTTTGTTATTGATGAATTAAAATCACAAAATTGTAGAATGAGAGAGCAAATGTTATTATTTTAATGATTTATTGAAAAGTCAAAACAAAACAAAAACCATTGCATCCGCCAGGGAAAGGGGGCGATATTGAGCCTTCTTTAACCAAGCAACACAACACGAAGAAGAACAAAAGAAAATGGTTGTAAAGTTAGCAGCATTCTGAAGGGTAAGAGCGGAAAAAGGTTTGGCTGAGACAGTGTACGAGATATTTGGTGTTGGGTGAAGTTGAATGTGGAGGGTTGATACTAAAATTTAAAGATAAGTATACATACTGCTAAATATATTTATCTACAAAGATACAATACGTGTTTTCGAACGTAAACCGAAATTTCATATTTGTCGTGAGGCTTTTATTTTTGAAAGTTTTAGCCGGATGTGTACACCCTTTTTTAAATTTTATCGCTCGTTCAAACCTCAGCAACTAAATCAGTCCGTCCGCTGGAGAAGTGGTTTAAAATGGGGAGATATAAATGTGCCTACAGCTGCGAAAGCTCCAGTGAATCAGATGTAAAGTTTTTTAAGTAAGTTTTCAATTTAGTGATCATTTTTAGCCACAAACCTGGAAGTAGCAAGTTAGCATAGTGAGGTGAATGTTAAGCTAGCAGCAATAACGTTAGTTGGAAGTGTGATTCAGCTCGTCTTTAAGTTTTATTTACAGTAACTACGAATTTTAGAAAGTATTATCAAATGTTCTGATGTACTCTGTAGTTGACTTGACTTGTACATTCTGGGTAATGGAGGACAAGCCGCACACCTGCAGGCACTGTGTTGTGTTTACTTTACTTTACTCTGTTGTTTTCATTAGACTTGATCAACCAGAAAACAAACATGGTTGGATCCTCAAAAATCGCAATATATGGAGGGAAATGTAAAATCTCTATTCACTGAGAAAAGAAGTGTAATATTTCAACTGGACTTTCAGACACAAAGAAGATAGATGCAAAGCTGAATAAAGCTCGTTCGTCACTTTACAAACATAAGATGTTTTTGTATTCCAGAGTGAACAGCTCACTCAGGTCCACACATCAACAACACTGTAAACTGTGTTTTAACAGCTGTTAACATGGACTCTGCTATTTGTTCTACATCCAACACCCCAGGCCTCACTGTATGTGTTCAACCAAGCTGCACCACATTTCACACGCTCCTGGATATCAGTGACTTAAATATGTCAGGTTTTTTATTAAGATCCATGAATTGTTCCTTGGGAAAACCGTGAAAATGTTGAAAAACTATTTCAATGTCAAAGAAAGTGAAAAGAAAACAAACATATCTGGATCTGACCTCTGATCCGCAACAAAATGTAAAGTCTTCTTCCCTGACCCAGAACACATCCTTCCACCAAGTTTCATGGAAATCTGCTAAGTTGTTTTTGTGTAATCTTGCTTTGAAACAAACCAACAAAGAAACAGACTGGGGTGAAAACATCAGGTAATCGGGTTCAGGACATGGCTGTGGTTGTGTTTCAATGAGTTGTGTGTTTCAACAGGTTTCCTATTTACAATCCCCGGAAACTGAAGAAATGGCTCGTAAACATGAAGTGGAAGGACTGGACTCCGTCCCGCTTCTCTGTGCTGTGCATCAATCATTTTGAGGAGCAGTACATCGACAGAACAGGCAAAAGTGTGAAACTCAAAGAAGATGCAGTTCCCACCATATTTTCATCCCCTGACAAGACACAGACAAGGAAGGTTTGTATTAACTTACTCAGCGTCAGTGGAACCAGTTAGAAATATAAATCAGCTGATCTTTCGTGTGGGGAAAAATAGTTTCAGGACAAACTGCTCCGAGGTCGTCTCTTTGTTAACTATAAAGTTCTAAACACAAATACATCTTCATCTGTTTGTAATAAGTAAAAATAATATTCAACTTTCTCCCTGGTGTAGGCTTCCATCAAACCCAGAAGTAAGAGAAACAAGGTGAGATTTGAGATTTTTTGTTTTGTTTTTAAACATGTTGGTTCATTTTTCTCAAAATGAAACAGCTTTTTCTCAAATGGATCTTACTTAAATCTCGTTTCAATGACAGCAAGATAAGTGCTGTCTTTATTTGAGCCATTCTTCACTTCAGCACAACAGAGTCAGTTTAATAGTTTTTAAGCTTTATTAATACCAACTCCGGAACATTCAGTGTGTTGTTTTCCTTGTTTTCTGAACCCAGACACATGCCTCACAAACGGATCCTGGTCAGTCTCAAGCAACCACCCCTGCCACAGCAAAGAGAAATGTCGAGAACAAAGAGAGCAGGCAAACAGAGGAAGAGCCTGTGGGGTATGTTATTTATCAACAGAGACGCTTTGCTTTAGTTTTACTTTCTTTATGTGCATTATGTCAAATTTTATATTTATAACACACCAGATTAGAGGAAGCAATAATTAAAGGTTCTCTATCAGGCAATTTGTTGTGAATGATCATAATATGACCATGACACACCATCGGAAATCAAGGAAACATGATAAATTGAAATACTGGCTGCTGCGACAGCAATGCTGCAGCTAGTAAGTCGATTTCTTTTTTCTTTTTATTGCTTAAAATCTAATTTTTGTTTTGGCCTGTTTGAGCCAATAGCAGTTGGAGACCTCAGGGTGCCAGATACGATACAAGCAAACACACTGTGGAAGGTAAATGTACTGAGGCTAAAAAAACACAACATGGAAAATAAACATACTAGAGCTGGAACTACAGTACAATAAAAGGTGCTGGTTCTTGGTCCAACATATAACTTAGTCCATTATTAAAGCCAGTGAATCTTCTGCCTTACACTTTATAAAATTAAATGATGTGTTTACTCAGAACCCAATCTCTCATCTCTCCACTTCCTCTCACTATCCAGAAATGAAGCGTAATTAATTATTGATAAATTAAATTAATCTCAGCTGTCAATCGGGATGTTTTGCCACGTTTGATATCATCAAATAACTAATTAATTTTACAGGCAGTTCTGCAATAATTGTTTCCTCTTTAATGTGTTGAACTTTTCTGTTTCTATGGTTAGAGACAAAGACTCAATCAAATCTGACAAATGGAGGATTATAGTGGATGAAGGGCTGATGAAGATTGAGTCATTTCCCCATTTCTTCCATGGAGATTACTGCGTCCCACGGGTAAGAGCTATGAGTGCAGATATTACATTTAGTATGATTCAACTGATTAGTGTAAATGTGTATTATTTGCTAATTGACTTTGGACAAATCAATGAACTTTCTGTTGTCAGATGCATTATTGCAATTAATGTTCAAATATTATATTTTTATCTATATTGTCCATTCATCACCAACAGGATATTCAATGGGCTCCAGATGATAATTTCAGTGTAAGTAGTTGACTTTAAACTTTCAAATTACTTCTTCATGCAATGTATTATAATCAAATGATTTTCTGTATTTTTTTTCCCAGGCAGAATGTAAAGATCCTGAAAATGTGATCGAGGTACTGTATGTCCATTGCCTGAATGAAAGAGTTCCAGCTCAGCTTTGTTAAATATAATCAGCCGAGGATCTCGTTGTATGATGATATCAATCACAGAATGTTGTTTTTATAGCCCATATTCACAAATCTTAATTTGTCTCATAGGGCTTGACATGGTATGACATCATGTTGTTTGATTCCAGGTGAAGGAGCCGTGGCAGTGGCTTGGTCTTGATGTCAGAGGACCCCTGCCCCAAACACTGAACGGACACAAATACATCGTGACTGTGACGGATTACTACTCCAAGTGGGTGGAAGCTGTGCCAATGCAGTCGTGCCTCCCTCCGCATGTCGCAAAGCACATCGTGGACATCATCAACCACTTTGGATACCCACTCAGAATCCTCTCCAGGCTGCCTCATGACATAGTCCACAAAGTGAGTGTATGACTGACTGAACCACACATATCAGAAGAAGTAGAAAAGTATTTCACATCAACATCAAAATCTTGCCTGAGACTACCAAACATATATAAATATATTTTTAATCATTGAAGTGCCTGAAAATCTAATAATCATAGATGCCTCATGTCAGCCAGAGTCTGTCATTGAAGGTTTTGGAATCCTAATTTCATCTTTTAGTGGTATATCATCCTCACAAGACCAAGTCTGCTGTCGCACAATATGGCTCAAGTTGTCGCTCAGATGTTGTAAAAACAACAATCTTTCCCATCTCTACCATTGTTGAATGCTGACAAAATCATCCTCAATTTTTCGTGGTTGAAATAAATGACGGGGGGGGTTCCATTTCTCTGCTGCAAAAACAACGGTTATCTGGCTAAGTGAAAACATGAGATAAAGACCATAAGCTATTTGAAAAGACAAATAGTCATGTAGGCTCCGGGGTGTTTCTGCTTGTTTTTCCATGAAACTAAAACGAAACAGAAGCATATATTTGGAGACCAGACAAATTAGTCTGAGGTGTCTTCAGGGGATTTCCAACGACTTTGAATGTTGTCACTTCGTTGGAAATTGTCAAAATGAGGAACCTAATCAATGAACCTCTGGAGTGCCGCCGCTTTATGGACCCTGTCATTCTCCTTACCGTCCCTATCTGTGTGCCTATCTTTTCGACATTGGCATGAGAGTGTGCTGCGTGCATGTTCCTGAACTGGCATCACTGACCAATCATAACTGAAGAAAATGAACTCTAGAGGAGAGGTGGGGGGTCTTAAGTAAAATCCTGTGATAATATTGTGTCCTGAACTGCCAGTGTCTGACATAGATGTGTGTGTGAATGTGTCCTCCTGCCAGATCAACAGAGAACTGAAAGATCAGCTGAACGTCAGCGTCGCTCTTGTCGTCTATCATCAGCAGACGGGCACCGCTGATTTGATCACACAGCAGCTGATTAACAGGTCTGTTTTTATAATGTACTATAAAATTCAGTACACCCCCCGCGTAATATCATAAAAATTGATAACCATTTGAAACTTCCATCGTACAATAAGTGTTTTATTTCTTTAGGGCATTTATCAATAAACAAGTTAGATAGACTCCATTGAAAATATAAATAAGAACAACCTCACTGAAACTAAAGTGACTGCACTTGATTTTCACAAATTGCATGAACAAGACTATATAATAACTGGTGAGTGTACAATTTGTATTATTTATTTTATTATCTCATTTAACTTAAAGATGTAATATATAGGAATTATTTATTAAAATGCCAAAAAAAAACTAGGCCTATGTTATATATTTTGTTAACTACTCTACAAGATAAGATATAATAATCATTTATTACTCCCACAACTTGGAAATTTGCTGTGTTGCATCATCAAAGAGGGCGTTCAAAAAATAGACATCAGTAATAAATAAGTTAATATGCAATATAAACATGAAAATAGAATAGACCTAATATACAGCGTACAGTGTATATACAGTGTAAACAGAATATGTACAGTGTGAGTTCAATGCTCAACGATGTTCAAACCCAGAGAAATCCCCAATTTTATTCTAGGTAACAGGATGTTTCATTTTGTTGCCTTTTAACTTTACCCGTGGCTTTGCCCATCTCTGCTGAAACATCCAGGGCAAACGACGGACGACGAAAGAAGAACACAGTTCTCGTCAATCAGCCAGTCAGCTGTTCCACTCTTTGTATTGATCACACGATTATTCACTGCAGTTTGCGGTAAAAATGTGAATAAAACTCAAATACAGCGAAAATGATTTGAACATCACTAAACTATGTATTTTAGTATTGTTATCATTGAGAGACCCCTAGTGGCCAAAGTTACATATTGTATGTTGAAGGAAATTACATGTCACAGTTACAAATGTTAAAATTCAGGGCAATATTTCTCGTGATCGTGCATTGATGCATCTCCCAGCTTAAAATTGACTAAATATTCAGTTAGACACAGGAAAGGGGGGAGCAAAGAAGGACCAAGAAATGGGCCCAGAGTTACAGAGTACATTACTGATACTGTCGCTCCTCCGTGAAGTGTATTCTGCTCAGTTTTATTTCAATTGCTTTCGATGTTTCTGAGAAATCTCCTGTGAGTGTGTCTCTCATTATGTTTTCAAGTCAACGCTGTCATTTTTCTTATCGCTGCGTCCAAACAGGATGGTCAGTGATCTGGTAGAAGAGCATGCAGCCGACTGGGACGTCTACCTGCCCGCCAAGGTTTTCAGTCTGTGTTTCAAAGAGCATCCACTGACCAAGCAGAGGCCCTTTTCCATGCTCTGCTGTAGAGGACTGGAGCCTGTCCAATCCCCGAGAGGACTGGATGTAAGTGTAGGTTTTTAATGTTTTCAGTTTTGAGGAGACGTCATCTTATAGAAACTGTTAAATAAATTTTGTCTCCTTGCCTCGCTGTTCCGCAGTTTGCTTATTCCAAGATCCGAGAGAGTGCTTTCGTGGTGAGATAGACGGGTGAGTTGAATAGATGACAAGAACAAACCATATTTAAATATAATACTTACTTCCCTTGTGTGGAGGAAGTTGGGGAATGTCTTATGAGTCTTTAGAGGTGTTTTCCAGAAAGAGTGTATTTGGGGAAGTTTGAGAAAAACAGGTCTTGAAACTGTTAAAAAAAACTATTATTATTTTGCAGGTCGATGAAAGTGGAAACCCAATCGGACGTATAACAAACATGGAGGAGGAATATTTTTGGGTCATGGAAGTATTCAGACTTAGTCGAGGATATTCGCGCTGAAGCGTTACTGTACTTCACTTCATGGCTCCAATTTAAGAACTCTGGAATCCAGTTTTTTTTTACCTGGACAAGGACATTGCTGACAAGGACAGATCCTGGATATGAAGCTGCAAATGTCTATATTCTCAACCTATTAAGTCTAAAATATGTAATGGTTTAAACTCCCTTTATTTGGGTCCATTAAGTCTGAACAAGAAAGCCTTTTTCAGATTTAGATGTGGGGTTTTTTTGTTCAGGGCTTGGCTGGGGCCTTTCTTTGTAGAGTTACCATGTTTTCTCTGTGTCTTCGGGTCCTCTGGCTTCCTCCCACAGTCCAAAGACATACAGATTGGGGTTAGGTTGATTGGAGACTCAAAATTAACCGTAGGTGTTAATGTGAGAGTGAATGGTTGTTTGTCTCTGTATGTTGGCCCTGGGATTCACTGGTGACCTTTCCAGGGTGCACCCCGGCTCTCGCCTAATGTCAGCTGGGATTGGCTCCAGCTCCCCCCATGATCGCTCCAAGGATAAGCAGTATATGTGATGGATGGATGGATCATATTGTACGACCATAAACTGTAAATGTACAAAATCTAGTAGAATGAGAGCAGCAGGTGACAAAGAGTCCATGGATTTCTATTATGACCAAAAGTGGATAAAAGTGATGGACAGTAAGTCTGAGCTTAAGCCATTTGAGGCTGATAGTTACAGCATTTTGTTTTACATTAGGATTTGATTGTGTCTTGTGAGCTGGCCTCCTGTTTTCATGAATGGTTCTTCTAAGGCAGAGTCAGTCCAGAGATTTGAAATGTCCAATTTCAAGCTGCTGTGCAGGAATTAGTTTTTGAAGTTTTTGTCTATAAAATAGAAAAACATATCAATAAACTTTCCTTTCTAAAAAAAAAGAGAGGAGTGAGACAATAAAATTCATGTGTGATCAATTTGAATTCAAGATCAATTCTTCTGTCAGAACCGTGACTTTTCTTTGCCTTTTAAATAAAGTCAGAATACGTTGGTATGATCTGCACCTGCATGTGGTGTCCACGAGATTGAAGTACTGCAGTAAAACTACGGTATCTCAGCGAGAGCTTAAGAGCATGTGTTCTTTTTCTAGACGTCACTAAATCGACAACTTTAATTTAAGAACATTAATAATGCGATTTTTTTCACAAAATAATTATTTGAAATTGTGTGTTTAAAGGCCTATTTCACAGCAGACATTTTGATGTTGCGTGTCACTGACGATATTTATTAATGACCCCTCTGCTCTGTTTAGTTTAAGCGTCTCCGTAAGAGCCTGCAAAAGAAAAAAATCGGGACCCTGAAACTGAATCAGCTATTAGTCATGACTTCTGTCACAAATGTCTGCTTTGTTTGTATCCGCTGCTGACCAGCCGATCAAATCAAAAAATCCCAAACCTTGCAAGATTAAATCAAACTGTGATCCCAAATGTTCTGGGACACCTCGGCTGATACGTGCGTGTGTCTGTCGTGCTGATGTGGGCTCAGCTGTCCCACTCTGTGGTGACAGCTGCTGTCAGGCTGAGAGGAGAAGAGAAGTCCTCTCACACAAAAACACTTGTTTGTTTCCCCAGGGAGGGGGAAGTATTTCGAATCAAGCTCATGAGAAACCACAGCACTTCAACAATTACTTTCTTTCTTGAATTATGTGGAGTTATTTTGTGTGCTGGGTCAATACCTCATTATAATTTATAAAAGTCAACTAGATGTACTTACAATACAGAGAAGGTTTCATATGTACCTTGGTTTTTAATTATTAAAGCCATCCTTAGTAAAAATGCATTAATTTTTTAGTCATCAAATCTGATCATCTAGAAAGGTAATCAATAACCCCAATTTCCATAAGGGGACTGTTGTAAGATATTTTAATCATAATTGTTCCAAAAGATAAAAAATGCTAGTTAAATTTAAAGTAAAACCATGTGAATAATCATCAGCCTTACGATTTTCTTTGTCTTCTCGTGACTCCAGAAGTGATTACCACAGAATAGCGACAGCATCGGTTGCAGCCTGCAACAGGTTTTTTTTAACCACACCACAGAAAACATTGCAACATGTGCAAACTACTGTGTGAACTAGTTCAAACAAACATCCTTTGAAAAAAAAAAAGGTCAGGTGCTGAAAAGTTCGGAAACCTCTGAAATAAATAATAATGTTTGTGGATAAATGTGTACTGAGCTGAAACTTAATATTGTGAATACATTGTGCTTCAACCACATGAGAGACATTTTAAAAAGTAGATCTAGTAAACACAATAAAACTGTTATTGTATTTCTCCATAAATATTTTTTTAAACCTCATGTATTATTGACTCCTGGATAAAGCCCTCCCCCGCCCCCTGCTGGCTGGTGCTGGACCCGCAGCTGTCTGAGTCTGAAGCCCGATGCCGCTGTGAGCTGTAGTCGCTGCAGTGGAGGCGTTTTTTCCCCTGTGTGCAGCCAACCGCAAGAAATGGTGAGTGAGGAAAACAGAAACATCTCATAATGTAGCGGCCTGTTGACTCGTCTGGCCGACTTTAATCCGCCATCATGTCCTCCTCTGTGGGTTCAGACCTGTGCCGCCAGTGGCCGAACGATCCCTGTCACTAAAAGCCACCGTCCAAGAGCTGCTGCCTTTGTTTAGCTAACCTCTGCTAACGGAGGCTAGCAGACCTGCGCTGGCTAATGTCAACACGTCAGTTCACGCACACAGGACGTGACAGGACAATGCTCGGGTCGTTCGGCGGTTTAGCGGAGAGGGTCGAGATAAAGTCATGTTGAAGACGCGACAGCTCAAGCAACAAACTTTGGTTTTTTAAAAATGGCTAACTAGCCGCTAGGGAGCTAGCTAAAGTTGTCATTAGCTGCTGTAGCTCGGCCAGCGTTATTATCTACGAAACAAACGTTACTTTAGAATATTAGTTAGTGTTTGGAGATAGAGATGGTGGTTTTAATGTTTGTCGGGGTTTTAACACTCCGTGGCTTGCGGGGCCTAAAGTTCTCATGTCCTGTTTATTGAGGAAGCGACAGAAGCTAGCAGCAGGCTAATCGCTGCAGCTAGGCTACCTCGCCATGACGTTAGCTAGCAGCTGCAGCAGCACCGTGGGTCTTTAAACGCCAGGGGTGTAGAGATTGTAGTAACGTTATGGAGCAGAGCTGTACTGTATCTTTACCAACTCACTAAAGCTGCTGTCAGTGTCAGATTCACCACCTGCTGCCACACATAGTCACTCTGTGTCACCTGGCTGATACACGGACCTCGAAGTTATCAACTATCTAGTTTTACTAGTTTACAAACGTTATCTTGAGTCCCATTAAATGTATCAACGATCTGGGTTCTTGGGATCCCTCTCTGGTTTGCTGGCTCAGTGGTGAGTGTACTGAGCAGCTTTCATCGAGATCAGAACCACCACACATCAAGTCTGACACCACTCCCATGCTTTTCACTATTATTTGTTAATAAACCTTATATCTGATGAAGGCAGACGTCGTGCTGGGATGAATAGATAGTGGTTGTCTTCCCTAGCCTCTGAAAAATCTGATTTATAAACTCAGTGACATGTATGTCCTGAGGATTGGATCACAGGTCTTAAGAGTGACTATAAATACCAGGTCTGGGCGGGTGTAGGTGTAAGATTTTAAACATAAAAAAGTATAAATGATTACATAGCGCTATCAACGTATGGGCAGAGGGAAGCGTAACAATAGTTTTGATTCATTGTGAAATGGTTGCGGGTCAGAGGAAGTCAGCTGAGTAGTAGATCAATTGTGATCAGATCACTCAGGGCGGATGTTAATACCACGTCTGAACGGGGTCATAAATAAGTTATTCCACAGTCGTCGTCATATTTGAGAAAGTTTGTTTTTCTGATGTGCATGTGCTTGGGTGTATACTGATTCTGAATTCCACTCTTTTCATCTGTCCCCTGATCTCACCTCAGGATGTGTTTCTCATGATCCGACGTCACAAGGCGACCATCTTCACAGATGCCAAAGAGTCTACCACAGTCTATGAACTGAAGCGCATTGTGGAAGGCATTTTAAAGAGGCCACCTGAAGATCAGAGGCTTTATAAGGTGAAATAAATGTACCTGAAACATCTTTTCAGTTGTGAGGGATTGTTGTTTATCAAACAACACAAATTACATCTCCAGTGATTCATAAATTTATATGAATGTATGTTTATAGCATACAACTTTGGTTATTTTGGTTCATACGCCTCCATTGGTTTAACATGTTCATGTAAGTTTCGAGCAATATTAGTTCAAGGAAAATGTAGAGGTGTGTAATATGAAAATATATCATTTGAGGTTTCAAGAATTAATCTGATTTGTTGTAGTGATTTAATGGAAAATTAGCAGTTTTTAGCATTATCAGTGAATGATACTGATTGTTTCAGTTGTTTTTCAAGCTATAATGAAAAATATCTTCTTTTTCAGCTTTTAAGTGTGAGGATTTGGTCTTTTTTTTCATCTTATATGACAGTTAAACGAATACTTTTTGGTTTGAGATTGAAGGTTTTATAAGGTTCAAGACTGTTGTTTACAGAACTCTACCTCTTTTTTTAGTTGTCTGTATTACCTCTGGTTATATCAGACATATGTGTGCAGTGTTACGAATCAAGGAGCTTGACTGCTGTTTGGTAATATTGTATTTTAACCTGCTGTTGCTCATTAGAGAATTTCTGGTATAATTTTTCCCTCCCTGACACCGATACTAAAACCTGTACTTTGTGTTTCGGCCATCCCATCCCATACCAGTACTTGAATAATGTATTTTAACAGCTGTATGCTGCTAAACCTGTATGGACATTATGATTGCTATCATTGTTTTATGACCAGGCTCAGGCTAAACCCTTTGAAAAGCAAATACATACAGAGAAGGGATGCCATAGAACTGATTTTATTACCTGGTTTGACAGACATAACTGAACGGCAAAACAAATAAGTGAATTAAGGACTACACAACAATTACTTCTTTTAAATAGCTCGAGTCTGAAGTCTTGCAGTTGCTGTTTTACTAGTTGGACGTTCCATTATTATCAAATTGTTGACATTTTAGCTCTGGATTAAGCTACAATAACCAAAATCACACCTTCTACACGCTGCTCTAAAAACGGTACTTGTCAGTGGCAGTACATAGCAACTGCTGTTTTGGATTGGCGCAGAAGAAGTCATTTCCAGGAAAAGAAAAATGCAGTTTTATCTGGATAAAACTAATATACTTAAAAGGCGTGGTATCAGGTCAGTATGTACATACTCACCAATGCCTGATTCAGCATTTTTGGCTGTATCTGAGGCCTTTCCAATGCTGTTGTCATTATCGAAATATATCTATTTTTCATCATTGTGATTTAGTGTATTCCTTTTCTGTTCTCAAGATTAAATACATGACAACATGCCTGTTTAATAATTTCTTGCTAAAAACTTTTCTTATGTATTTACAGAAAATGAATTAGATTATATCCTGATATACATCTTGATGTTGCAATCACCAACATAATTTCTGAAGGTTAACTGTAGTTAATGAACAACCGGCTCTACTTTACTTTGTTTATTTTCTTCACCAGGATGACGTGCTGCTTAACGATGGTCAAACTCTTGGAAATTGTGGGTTCACAAATCAAACGGCCCGACCTCAGGCCCCAGCCACAGTGGGGTTAGCTTTCCGTCTGGGTGGTAAGTAGTTCACCCTTTAACCAACCCCTATGTTAGACCATTTTCAGTCAGTGTTGTAACCATTGCACCAATTAGTCATTGTTTATTTCATGCCATGGAGTTGCGAGCTCCAATTATCTGCTGCGATCTGATTTGGTTTCCACCTGGTGTCTTTTCTCTCCCTCTTCACTGCTGTCACGTCACCCCTCTCTGTCGTTCTCCCAGATGATTCATTTGAGCAGCTGAGGATCGAGTCCTTCTCCACTCCCCCTGAGCTCCCTGACGTCATGAAGCCCCAGGACTCTGGCAGCACAGCCAACGAGCAGGCTGTACAGTGAAGGGAGGGGCGGTAAAGCAGAGGGACGCACAGGGGGTCTGAGGGAGGACGCACAGGGGGAGTAAGGGGCTGAATTTTGGGGAAGCAATGCCTCAGCGGGGTGAATTTGACCTCACCTGTCTTGAGCTGGGCACAAACAAATACAAACACTGATTCCCCTTGTTTTAAATGTGGGGGTGGGTGCTTCAAAGTGGTTCATTTGTTTCCTGAAATCGGAGCGCATGCTAAATTGATACTTTCACACAAGGCCCTTCAGAGATACCTGATGGACTTGTCATGACACTGTCAGTCATCCACAGAATTGGTCAAGGCTGAACATTAAGAATCGTACCTCGTATTTAATGAATTCTAGTCTTTATTTGGGGTAAGGCTAATGCTGCCTTACTTGTGTTTTTTATTTGCTGGCTTAAACGTGGGAGTTGATAAGGTGTGACATTTTTAGCCTTTTATGTTTGTGTGTTCATTTATTAAACTATTACTAGAATTTGACATGTTTTTGGTCTTTGGCCTGGATATGTGTTGAGACAATAGGTAGGGTTTGTGAATTTCTAAGTTACTATCTGTATTTCAAGACCTTTTGAACAATATGAATCGGAAATGAACTGGATTCACTTGTCAGCAGGGGATCTGGCATTAAGGTGAAGATTTCTTCGTACTTTATCTATCAGTAGTTGTAGTTTTCATCCTACGACTGCTCATAGAGACTTAATGGGCTCAGTCGTTAGTATCTACGACATGTAATGCTGGTATGAACCTGGTGTTTAAAAGGAAGTGTGCCACAGACAAAGCAGCAAAAATATTGATTATTGATTCATTTCCATAATTTACAAAGGTGGGATCTAACCAACTTTCCTCACCAGTGTTGATTGTAGCCCATGAAATCGAGGAGATTGGATTTTGTTGACTTCAATCATTGGGCCTAATTGATTACAGTAAACATCAATTATTTTCAGTCCAACAGAAAGTTGTGTGATGAGTTATGGAACTGTGTCTGTAAGTAGTGGGCTGTACACGTCACCCTCTGTTTTCACCAGAATCACTGCCCTTTTATTTTTAGTTCATGCTGCAACTTGTGTTGTGTCATACACCATTAATCCCAAACTACACAACAGTAAGTGAGAAAACGAAATGAACTTATTATGCACAACAAAAAAAATCAAATTCAAGTGTATAGAAAATGGTCATGAGTCATCTAGAAAACTACAATTAAAAAAAACACTGACTCTGGGATGTTGAATGAAATATCAAAAAGAAAAGCATTTGCAAATTGAGGCTGTTAAACAGTGGGACATGATCAAAGTTGCACTTGTAACTGATTAACATTAAAACAACTGTTTTTCACCATTGTGCACTGTGGTGTTTTTGATTGTGAAGTCCATGGTAAATATATGTTGTGTGTAACTGCTGAAATAAAGTTACTGCTATATGCAATACATGTAGTGCACACCTTTTAAGCTAGTTTGATATGTTTAAAATAAATAGACACCTATTGCCAGTCATAGGATGCTTTGCAGTGTGCAAACATTTAGATTTCTACCAATTTTTTTTTTTCAATTTACATTTGGGGAACCAGTAATAGACAACTATGCACAAAGATGCCACTGAAAATGACTAATTTGGTTGTTTCTTAATTAAGTTTGGTAAAAAATAACAAAAGCCTAGTACAATATCCCAGTTACCAAATTTATGTTTTTGTCTACCTATAATAATAATAATAATAATAATAATAATAATAATAAATACATTTTATTTATATGGGGCTTTTCAAGGAACTTATAGACACTTTGTAAAGGATTAAAAGACTAAGGCAAACTAAAAACTGCTCCAAAGCAAACTGATCATACATTTAAAATCATACAAAATGTGTGATAAATTACCAATATTCTGTTGGTCGACTTATTGATCATTAAATGAAATGTTGCCGTTAAAAACACTTAAATGTAAGTGTGTATAATATATATAAAGTTACTAAATGTATAGAGCACAACGTTTTTTGACGATTCCGTTTTAAAAACTATGAAATATAAATGCCCACGGTTCCTAAACGCACCGCGCATCAACTTTCCTTGAACTCAGACGGCACTCAAACGCAGCATACGTTAGCGCGTTAGCTAACTTAGCGGTGTGCTAACAACAACAACAACTGTCGTGTTTGTGCGACAAACGACAAAGCCGATGCCCCGTGGCCTTACGCAGACTCGGGGGAAGTTGTTTAAAGGATCACCCGTCACTAATGGACGCCAGTGAGTGTGTCTTATCGGCGGGGAGAGCCGTGCTGGACATGGTGGGGCGGGAGTGGCAGCCTCTCTCTGCGGGCGAGCTGGAGCAGCGGCTGGACCTGGCGGTGGAGGAGATCCTGGAGGCTGAGCTGTTGTCCGAGGTCAGAGCTCAGCCTCCTCCGGCTGTGTACGTACACTTACTGCAGACTCAACCACACGTGGGGCCCCAGGTCTTACACCCAGCGGCGACAGCATGCGGTCCCCGGGTGGAGGAGACACCCGCAGAGCCCCAGGAACGACTGGAGTCTGTGGACAGTGCAGCAGTGAAGGTGATCATGATGTCCTCCCTCATATCTGAGACTCTTTAAAGAACAATGTGTCAAAGAGAGCTTGGCTCCACTTGTTTGCACATACACTAACACCCCCCCCAAAAAGGATTTCAAGATTATAACAGTGTACAATGCACATTATAGGCTGTATATCTGCTGATGTTGGCTACTGTAACAGGATATTTTTCTTTTTCATTAGTACATCACAGACCTGCTCCACAGATCCAAATCACAGGCTCGTTTGGTGGGTCGGGCTCGCGTCTCTCTGTCCCACACCATCCTGCTGTCCCTCACCCTGCTCTCCGAGCGTGTGAGCTACGGCTCAGTGTCCCGCCGCTTCCTCGTGGAGAAAGGAAACATCCACAAGATCTTCTTTTCTTTCTGTGAGCGCGTCAACACGCTGAAGGAGATGCAAATCAGATGGCCAGTTGGTGGGTTGATGACAGCAGGGGGGGGGGGAATGATCAGCACAATGTTGTACATGATTGCAGAAACAGAAAATGATAATGGTGGTGGTATCTTCTCTCTATTCTCCAGGTGAAGAGGCGGTGGACGCCCTTTTCCCGATTTCCAGTCAAGGGAAGGGGCAAGAAGACGGAGAGCAAAGTGTTCCTCAGGTGCTGGGAGTGCTGGGACACACTCGCATCCCTATCCGCCTGCCCATAGGGAAACATGACGTGGAGAGCACAGTGCCTGAGGTGAAGAGGATGAAGGAGGAGGCCCATCCAGACTCCTGGTTAAACCTTGAGCTTTTATGTGACCGCAGAGGCCGGTTCCTCCATTGCAGAATCAGTAAAGGATCAGACGTTGACAGAGGCAGTGCTCTCAGAGACAAACTTAAACAGCATCCTGAACTGATGCCTCCGGGCTCCTGCCTTGTAGCCAGAGCTGGCTACCCACTCACCGCTCACATACTAACTCCATATGTCACAAGTCAAGGCCCGAGAGAGGAGCTCTACAACAAGACACTGGAGGAGCACTTTCACATTCTGGATCAGGCCGTTGCCAACCTGAGAGCCAGATTTCAGAGACTAAGGTATTTGGATATTGGGAGCTACAATCGAGCCAGCGCTGTTGTGCTGACCGCCTGTGTGTTGCACAATGCGTTTTTGGACATGGGATGGGTGGTTCAAGGAGAAGTGGAGAGAGAGGAAACCATAACCCAAGAGGGGGAGGGGAACGTGGATGATGAGGGCGTATGCAGACGTGACGCCATTACAGATTTGTTGTTGAAAAGCTTTGAGTCTTGATGACATCTGTAAAGCCATTTTCAGACATGTCCTCCGGGTAAAGTCCGGAGAAATGGATACAGAGTTTACCCAGAGTTTGCCTTTCACACATGCTCAACACAGCGGGAGGTTTTCTGCACAGACGCGTTCACAACAGCAACAAACCATCAACAATACTCAGGCGAGAGGTGGAGCAGCCGGGTGAAGGAAGTGATGTATTAACTCTGCTGTGTAGATCACGTGATTTTGTTTACAGCACCTCGACACCGTCGTCAGCTCTTATCATGACAATATACGTCTTCTACGTATATATGTCACCGCTTTAACACTTTTATAATTTTTTTTGTTGGACATTTAAGTTCACACAGAGAAATCCAGAGAAATTCAAGAAACAGCGGAGTTCTTCAGTGCATGTCTGAAAGCAGCTTAAGAAAACAAGTGTTCACTCTCCTGTAAAATAAAGTTTTATTTTAACAAAAATCTTTGTCTGGGTCTGACTACACAGACAGAAATACAGTTTTCAAGGAAAAAGAGGCTTCTTGGTTTGAATCTTGGCATGACCATGGTCTTTCTGTGTGGTGTGAGCATGTTCTCCCCGTGTCTGGCTTCCCCTCACGGTCCAAAGACATGCAGATTAAGGGTTGGTTGGAGACTAGTAAACTGTGAATGTGAGTATGAATGGTTGTTTGTATGTTTGTTAGCCCTGTGATACGCTGGCGACCTGTCCAGGATGAACCCTGCCTCTTGTCCAATGTCAGCTGGAATTAGCTCCAGCCACCAGCAACCCTTAAAAGGATAAGTGGTACAGAGGGATGGATTTTCACCTCATTTTACAAAGAGAAAATAAAAATGTAATCTGATCTGTCAAAGCTGAGTTTAGGACTGATAAAAACTTCTGTAATGAACATGGGCCTTTGTTCTGATATTCAGTTCCTCACCTGCTCCTGTGACCAGATCCCCCCTGTCCATCATAGATTTCACAGGCTCCCAGTCCCACAGCAGATCCTACTCAAAGTTCTTCTCCTCACTAACAGATCTCTTTATAACCAGGCCCCCTCCTGCTGCACCCGCTTCACCAACACACTCCCTCCAGTAACATCTGCTCCTCTGAAGCCAACCTCCCGTCCCAAACGGTTTTCTTTGAAACATGTTTAGCTTTACAAAATTCACACTCGCCAAACAACGGTATAAACTGTAACAGAACAAATGTGCAAACATGTTCATTTTCTAAAAACGTATAATACAAAGTTTTCTCTGAACAATATGATAAAAGTTTTTGGGTAAGAAGTTTGGATCCACGTCTCGTTTCTTCAGGCCAAATGTCCGTCCTTCGACAGCTGTGTGCTGTTCTGCTGAGCCAGGTTGGAGATGGCCTGGGCCAGGTTGTTGATGGCCTCTATCTTCCTCTCTTCCAAGGCTTTCTGCTGGGCCCACATGTTCATCTTCCTCTCCTGCAGCTCCATGTACAGCTGCAGGACGTCCTGTGGAGGCCGGGCAGGGCAGGGTGTGGCTGTTGCTGTTGCAGTTGCAGCAGGTGTGGGGAGGATAGGGATAAACTTCTTGCTGGCTATGACCCTTCCTACTTTGGACCCGCTGAGATTTGCTCTGCGCTGGGCTTCCACCTCCTCCCTTCTCTTGCCCAGGACCTCATGCATGGCCTTGAAGAACTCCCAGTGGACCCTGGCCTCCCCGAGCCTCTTGGCTCGTTCCGCGTTCTTCCTGTAGGTGGCCAGCATGTTTCTCCATTTGAGATCACACTCGTACGCCTTCACAGTGACGTCCGTGACCTCCGACTCCCTCAGTTTGGCATTTACCTTTTCCGCCACCATCTCCCAGAGTTTCTTTTTCTTACACACTGGCTGGTCAAAATCCTGATCCATTTCCAGTCGGGTGTTGATGAGGTGCCACGTGGCCTGCATTGTCCAAATAAATTCTGCACAGGAAAACAAAGGTGAATAATGTCATTGATAGGTATATAATTATGACCTTGTACTAAACATTTACACACTTTTTTATGTGTAATTTTACTCGTACGTTTTGTCTGAAGTGTCTCTCCCAGGAAATTCAAAACATGACTTTAGAAAGTAGTGTTTGGAGGCGAGTCAAAGATAAGTCTACACCCCATTTCTCTCTCCCATACAAATATCAAAAACACACACATACAACATACCAATTAGCTTTCCTAAGTTATATAGGTTGTCTAGCTTTAAGCGACGAATCCAGTGGCAGACAACACTTTTGCAACAGAAATGTGTGAAGTAGAGGGCTTCACGTCTTCTAAGACCACAGTTGTCCTGAGCCATTTGAACCATAACCATGTCTGAGAAGCACTGTGGTCTCGAGCAATACGAAACACAGGCACAGGCATCGGTGGTCTTGGCTGCCAGGAAACTCCGGAGGCGAGAAGTCCTCTACTCCACACAACATTTCTGTCTCAGCAGCGTGTGTGTGTGTGAGACTGAAGCAGCCATGTCTGATGACATGGAGGGACAGGAGAGGATGGGGGACATCTCTGGAAAACAGACAATCTGTTGGTTCAGGGGTTTAGTTTCATCATAGATTGGGAAATGAGTGCAGCTTTCCAGATTCCCACACATGAGCGATCGTTGATCCACTTTTGGTGGTGTAAAATATATCTGAACGTAGACGTCCCAAATGTTTACCTCACGTCAGCATTGCAGCGTCCAAGACAGTTTGAAACACTAAGTCGTGATGTGATGATAAAACAAGTATTTATGTGTTTTCAAAGAACAGTTTATAATTCAGTTTACAGTTAAACACACGTGTAGGTGTCTCTTTAAAGTTCGATCATTTCTCTGACTATCTGAATGGAGCATCTTTTTGAAGCTGTACGTCACCAGAGGATCTCTAACTCTGATTCATGTGACTTGCTTCGTGTGAATCATGGTTGATGACTCCACACTGAGCAAAGACAGCGCACTCATCGGGCCCTCCTCGCTTCACGCGATCACTGTTTAACTTCAAGCTGTGAACACGAACCTGCTTTAGTTTTATCTCCGTCCACGCTGGACTCCACCGCCTCCTTCTCCTCCTGTCCAGCGCTCTGTATCACGATGGTCTCGATCACCTCCATGTCGTTGGAGCAAAAACCATCACAGTTAAAGTTGTTTATTTTTCTATCGTGGAGTTTAACAACCCCTCGGAGGCACCGCTGCAATTCCTCGCATTGAGTAAAACGATGAGTATAACAACGGCGCTTTGCATCATGGTACGTGTAGTCTGTTTTTATGGAAACGCGCAGTCGTCTCTGTATCCGCGTCGACCAATTCAACTACAATCCCTAAACGCTCCGAGTTATTCAACGTAAGCCACCAATGCTCGCTGCCACTGGGAGTGTAGTTTTCTTATGAGCGGAAACGCGTTGCCTGTCCCTGGCGAGCAGCGCCGCTTCGAACTACAAGTCCCACGACCTCGCTTTGCGCCCCACCTCCTCGCTCCCTGCTCACTCCCTCAACCGCCCCTGTTTAGTTGTTTGGCTAAAGATGGCGTTAGCGGCTAACGCAGGCGATTGCATTCTGTTTCACAAAGATTGTTCGGCCCGTGGTGACAAAACATTGACGCAGTAGAGCTTTGGTTCGTCAGGTGTTGTGCAAAATGGTGCTACATTGAGAAAATACACGTCCAGCACGCAGAATAACGCTCGTTCGGCCTCCTCACCATGTAGGCCTGTTTTGTAGGGAGTGGACCGAAGCGGCTGGAACTCCATCTCCCGACAGCGTCCGCGGCGTCAGGTGGTACAACTTCACTTCTTCATGCTGGTATCTGTAGTTTTCTGACCACAGCTGTTTGTGTTTTTGTCTTAAACTTTTTTTTTTTTTTACAAATAAGAATGAACTCGCAGTAATACGAACATATTTCACCCGTTGGGTAATTTGCTACGTATTTCTGAACGTTATTTTATAAACATGTTATCTGTAAATGTTTGACTGGAGGCCTCCAGTGACACTTCACAGTGTTTAAAACCTTAGAAGAAACTAATTGAAGCTGTTTCCTGACTTTCAGAGGGACCATGGCTGCAGCATCGGTGCAAGGTGAAGGGAAACAGTCTCGAGCAGCCTCCAGAGACGGTCATGCATCATCCTCATCGTCCCCAGAGTCCTCCCTGTCCTGGTGCTTGGCTCACCTCTTCAAACCTCGACCGGGGGCTGACCATGCCGGCAGTGGCAAGACGGACTCAGGTGGTGGCAGGGAGACGGACAAGAGGTCCAGAACGTCTCAGTGGAGAGCCCTGGTCGCCATCCGCATGCAGCACATCAAGGGTGACGCTGGCATCTCCAGATTCAGGACTCAAGGGGGTCTCCCTCCCCTGTTGGACCTACTCAAAGACCCGGACTGCTCCAGGAAAACACTGGACCTGGCCCTGAGCATCCTGGCAAACTGCTGCACCGATCTGAAGACGCGTATAGAGGTGGAGCTTAACAAATAATTACTCTTTAAACCTGTTTTGACCAAAGCAGTAATTAAAATTAAATCCTATTAAAATGTTTCTCTTCTATTTTAGGTGCGTAAACTTGATGGGATAAATACCGTTGGTGAGTGCTTTTACACATCCTCATGTCTCTTGAGTCCTATTCCTAAAATATATTTATCAAACCTTTATGACAAAGAAATGGAATTGAGGCTTAATATTTTAAGCCTCTATTCTGTAAAATAAATATTCTCATATCTGATGTGATGCTCTGTCTGTGAAAGGCTCACATCCCCCTTTTTATATCGGCCAACCAATAAATTGGTCGGGCTTTAGTGTTTCAGACATTAAAGCCGTGGTATCTTTCTGAAAATTAAATAAATATTTCTTGATTCTGTCAGTGGGGATCCTGAAGAGAAATGTGGCCCAGGAGACCATCCAGAACCGAGCAGCCCGATCTTTGGGGAACTTGGCCATGGATCCACAAAGCTGTGCACTCATCCACTCATCTGGTAAGTGTTAACATGTCAGTGTGTCTCCTCGCACCAGTTTCAGCCGACAGTTGAGCATTTATTAAACGATGCAGTTACTTTAAATGCTACTTGAGTGATAATTGTGTTTTTGCTGTAGCAGTAGATTAATAGTCAGTGCTACAATACTGTTATTGTACATACCTGTTAGCGTGAAAGAATAATCATGTATGAAGTAATGGACAGGTTGACTAATATTTGGTGTTTGATATAGACCATAGACTACATAGAGATGACTGATATGACAGTTCCTCAAAAGTGACGCCAAAGTGTCTTGATCGCCCCCTGGTGGCTGGTTGCAGTCTAGGTTATAAGCCCTGCCTCCTCCATGTTAGCAGATGTAACATGGAGCAAACCAAAAAGTTAAATTATACATTAAATACATTTTTCTCAACATTAACAGATATTGTATATATGGACAGATAACACTGTATTACTGATTATTATTTAATTGGTTGATTAATTTGGTTATTGACAGTAATAAGATGTTCGCAATATCAGTCACACATTGTGTCTACATTTTGGTATTCTGCTTATCGTTAGTAGACAGATATTCACACTGGGTAATCACATTTTTTATTCTTGTCACAGTAACAGCTGATACTCATACTCAAGAATTAGGTAACCTATCCAGCTTAAATTATCAGTCACTAAATTGATTAGTTAATCCAGTTGATTAGAATGACTATTACCATTTTGATAATCGATTAAACGTTTTTGGGCTTTTGGGCTGTTGGTTGACAAGACATTTGGAAACGTGTCCATCTCCATTTCCCACAGGCACTGACCATAAATGTTCAGTGGATGGAAAAAACATATGTACAATTCATCCAAATATGTTGTCATCTCGTCATAAGATTTAAGTCTCAGGAGTCCCTGAGGTCACCGTTTTTTACATTGGAAATGTTTATTGAAATGACCAAAGTCATATAATAAAACATTCTTTTTTTCGTACAGGCGGTGTTCCTCTTCTCCTCCTCTGTGTGTCTCTTTCCTCTGCCCCGTCCTCTCCCACTGCTGCTCTACCAAAAGAACCCTGTCCTAAACTGGAGTGTGCTCAGTCGGCTGCTCGGGCCCTTGGCTACCTCTCGGATTCTCCCTCGAACCGCCTGTCTTTGCTCACCCAAGGGACCTTATCTGCTCTCGCTCCTCTCATCGCTCCAGAATATCCCCAGGGGCTGAGGCGGGTGGCACTAAAGACCCTACACGAGCTGACCCGGGGCTGTGGCATTGAATGTGCCAGGGAGGTGTCCCGCTCTGGGGTCATCGCTCAACTTGGCGTCATGGCATTAGGGGAGGCTGGAAAACCTTTTGAGGAGTTGGCACTGAAAACTTTGGCCAACATGTGCTCCCAAGGCTGCCTGCGTCCTCTGGTGGGGTCACTGGACGTCATTCAGAAGTTCACAGAAGAAGTCAAAAAGGACCCGCTGAAGTCAGGAGTCTTCCTCAAGGCACTGTGCTTGTGCTGCAAGGAGGCGGTCAACCGGGCCAAGGTTAAGGAGAATGGTGGACTGGAGGTGTTGACTAGCTTTTTGTCCGCCCATCAGAATCATCCTCTTTCCTGGCTCATCATTCTGGCTTGTGTAGACTTTGTTTTTGATGAATCTGCCATGGAGCAGTTGCAAGAGTTAGGGCTGGTCCCTCTGCTTATAGCACGACTAGTACAGCTCACCAGAGGAGAGGAACAATGTGCTGAGAAGTTGGATGTGAGCACGACGTCAAACATGTCTCCCACTGAGCTCCTGCCCACAGCAGGCTTTGACTCTTTCGACTTTCCTGCTCCTGAGAGCTGCAAGAAGGAGGAAGCTGGTTCGTCAAGCTTTCAAAGCCTCAGGTATGGAAACAAAACACGCTGCTTTCTTTTTGTATTTTTCCTGTGAATGATTGTATTATTTTTACCGTTCTCCATTGTTCATCCACATCTTTATTGTGCTCACCGTTGCTTTCTCCCCAGATCCTGGTTGGTGTCTGAGGGACTGATCTCCTCTGAGGGTGACCTGTTGGATTCCTCTGGTGTTGAAGGGGAATGGGGCAATCTTCAGATCCCACCATCTTCATCCCCTCAAACCTCAGCCCCATCAAAGTTCTCATCCCCTCACAGAAGGAGGCAGCGGGCTCAATCGTCAGCTTCTGCGACTAAGGTCACTTCTGACACCCTTCCCTCTGCTCCCCGCCCCATGACTTACCACCACCCTTACCACCCTGAACCCTGGACCACTGAGTCGCCCATCCTGCTGCTGCTGTCGTGCTTCTCCCACGCCACGGATCCAAGTGTCGCTCTAGTCAGCTCAGGCATCATGTCTGGCTTGCTCTACTACCTCACCCAGCACCAGGACCCCAGCAGCAGGTGCTTCCGTATGCTTTGCAGACTGAGCTGCAACCCGAACTGTCTGCAGGCGTTGGTCCGAACAGGATCAGTGGGATTGATTTACCACCATCTCTGTCAGAGAGAGGGAGGGTTCAAAAGGGAAGAGAGGCAGACGAGCCGCGTAAAAAACAAAGTTAAACAACTAGGTAAGATGAATATCTTAACAATGGTTGAGTTGATAAACAACACTTTATAAATGATTAAATTAGTTAAAAGTTGGGATGCACTAGTCAAAAATGTTCCTACTCCAATGCGATAATCATAATATCACAACTCGGGGTTCCTGCTGTGCTTGAGTGAGAGCTCTCTTTTATCCCAAATTCAAATTGTGTCTTGGCATTTGTATCTTTAAGGGCCCAAGGAAGTGCAGTGTCGATTTAGGTGCGATTTGGACGCACAATATGTTGAATATCAATAAACTCTGACTAAACAGGCGACCAGCACTCTGCAGCAGTGATGGCTGGGACTCAACATAGGTGGCGTAGCCTTCATGACAATAACAACTAACTCTGTTTGAATAAACAGGTGAATGGTAGGGTTGGGATTAGTTTGGTTTTTTTGGTGTTTTAATCCTTTTGTATGAAATACAGCAACAGTTTCGACCGTTGAGCTTTAGGCTTTAGGCATTTTACTCAATTTGTTAGCTTCTAGCTAACTGTAGGCTAACAGTGATGTTTATGTTGCTTGTAAGCAAGCAGCTGGACATTTTCAGTTTATACATGAGCAGTTTCTAACAGTTTCCTAAATGTCTGTGTAGGTGTTGCACTTCTCACCAATCTGCGTGTCCAGTGTGAGTCTGGCTTTGGCTCTGGGGTTCTTGCACATGTGATGATGTCAGGCTCCGATTCGGACAAGATGAACTGTGCACTGTCTCTGCCATTTATCAGCAGGTGAGTAGAGGATGAGTGCTTTGTAATCATGAGATTTTTAAAACTGAAATATTAACATTCCTTTTTTTTGTCCTTTTATATTTGACAATTTAAATTAAGTTCACATCCTGATAAAACATTTCCTTTTTCCCCACATAATCTTTTTCTGTTATTAAGAACAAATTGTTGCATTAACTTATATCTTTGCAAAGGCATTACCTAGTGACTGCTTTACTTTGATGACACTTGCCAACAGTAGAAAACAGCTGAAAAACCACAGAAAGGTTTGTATCTGAACTTAATGGACTGTCTTTCTCTTCAACAGCAACAAGTCCCTGTTGAAGAAACTTCTTTTGGACAGTGGTGGGCTGTTCTTGGCTCTGCAGCCACTTGGATGTGATGATGAAGATGATTTGGATGAAGGCAACCCGGCTGAATGTGGAAGGTTGCTTTCTGACTTGTTTAATTCACCCCATGCAGGTCAGACCTCTCAGGTTCACTCACTGTACTTTTCTCTCCTGAGTGAATGCCTGTCTGCACTGACAAGTAACATGAAAACTGAACCGGACAAAAAACATCTAAATCTAGCTGCAACACACTCAGTCAGTAAAATTGGCAGAGTTTTGCCACCTCCCTCAAAAAAGCCTCGGCTAACTGACAAATGTCCTTACAGTCTCTCAAACTTTGACCTGCTCTTGCTGCTGGACGATGGGACTCAGGTCCCAGCCAATAGGGAGGCTGTGGCTGGGGTGGATGGGACAGAAAGGGTGGGCTCTGAGTACTTTAGGGCTCTGTTGAGAGGCGGATTTGGAGAAGCTCAGGGTAATGCAGGAGAACCCATCCGCATCAAAGATGTCAGCACAGGCATGCTACTACCAGTGCTGCATTACCTACATGGATGTCGTCTCACCAAGGACAGAGAATCAACAAGGGAAGGAGATGAAGGAGAGAGCGGCAGACAGTGTCAGATTTTTGACTCATTGGTCCTTGAAGGACTGAGGAGCAGAAGCCAGTCAGCAGAAGACTTCCAGAAAACACCTTTAGGTGAGATGATGATTGGAGCTTGTCGATTTTTGGTGACGGAGCTGCAGAGAGAGTTGGAGGATCTCTGCGAGTTGTGTCTTCTGTCCTGCTCCACCAAGGCTGCTGCAACTAGAGCTGATCCGGCTCCTACAGAGGACAACCCTGAAAGAGCAGCAGTTAAAATGGATCAAGAATGCCATGAGTCTGCCGAGGAGAAACTGGCTCAGCAAACGTCTGAGCTAGAGCTGTCCGGTTTTGAGATGCAAACCGAAGATTTACCAGGACAGGCAAAGAAAGCGAACAGTTCCCCACAGAAAACGCACAATAAAAAAGCCTCAGTTGTTGGAGCAGTTAAAAGAGGACACGGTTCAAGTTCCAAGACAGTCAAAAGTGTGAGTTCAGGTTCCAAATCAAGCTGTGGGGCAATTATGGACAAATCATTTAAATCAGAGGAGTCAAGGTTAAAACCAAAGAACCTAAATGAAAGTTCGGCCCAGCTTCTGAAATCAGCAGCTCAGAAGTCAGACGCTGATTCAGGAGGTGGGGCTCTGGCTTCTCTCCTCCTACAGGTTTACTGGTTTTCCCAGCGCTACAGTTACCCAGCACTGGGTCGGGCCTGTTTGTCTCTGTTGCTGGGTTGTCAGGACTGTCCTCGACCCTTCTCGACCTCCTCCTTCGCTGCTGATTGCCTTCGCAGACTCACCAGAGAGGCCGGCTGTGCAGAGACTCTGAAACAGGATTTACTAAGTTTGGCCACAGTGGCTCTGAGTTGAGCAGGAAGATCTTAGGCCAGTTATCATGGTTAAGTTATCATTGTATTCAATTTATGAAATAACATCATAGTACATGTGCAGGTTATAATCTGAGGAACATGCTACTAAAAGAACTGACTTGATTTATTTTCACAATTTTACTGTATAAATGGTATAAAGTATAGCCTGTGCCAGCATGACACCATTTTGTTATATAATTTTCCTTTGACAGATTAACTTCTAATGACATTTGTATTGTGATTATTTTTAATTTAATTTGTTTTGTTTTGGAAAAAGTCTAAGCACATGACTACAATGCATCTGATAAATGTCATTTAGCTGGAAGTACTGGAATTATCAGGGTTGATAAGGAGCCAGTTGTTTATTTTGTACATAGAGATTATATGGAAAAAGCAGATATACAGTGTATAGGTTTAAACCTGCTGCATAGAAATTTATGCCTCTGAATATATTGGTGGAACATCCCTTTGCTCTCAGTTTCTTATTGTTTGTGTGTGGAAGCTGAATGGCGGCAGCAAGCTGACTGCATGTCTTCAGTGAACGTCAGTCGGTCAGGACAGTTGTTGGTTTTAACTTGGCATACATCCACGAAGGCCCAACAGTCCCCTTATGAAACCAACCACATTTAACTTTTTCTCCAGATGAATTATTCTCTAAAAAAATCTACAAAAATGTTGAAGAAATACTCCATTCTTGCAATGTTAAATAAAGTGAGATGTAATTCCTGGATCCACCTCCTGATCTGGACCACCAAACCCTACAATTTAATGGTTTCTTTGCTGACCCATACTGTGTCCTGCCACAAAGTTTTGTGGTAATCTGTTATTGTGGTAATAACAGTTTTTGCACAATCCAACGCAGACAAAAACATAACCTTTTGGTGTAGGTAATAATTCTCTGTGGGCGACAATGTCAGCTTCGATCCTTAATATTACAAATGTCTATTTCATGCCTCACGTGCAGATATATGTGCAAATTGACCCAAGTAATTTACACGTGAATATATTTACATGTGGCCTGAGGCATTAAAACACGTGTGCTACATGCCAGATAAGGTCAAATGTTTACAAAGAAAAGGTATGTATTTTTTCTAAATGTTTTAGATATTCAATTCAAATCTATGAGACAGGTAATTTAGAAGCATTCATGAAGAAGACTGAGGTAAAATGGTTTATCCCTTGTTCTTCCAATAACTTCCGTGGCGATCCATCCAGTAGTTTTTGCTAAATCTTGCTGACTAATAGACAGTGGTAACAACCTCCTTGGAGGAGGAAAATATAATATATAATATAAGGAACAAATAATTTATTTAAACATAGAACAATATAGTTCTTTTGCAAACATTACTTTTGTGCATTTGTTGGGGACTATTTTTAGCAGTGGATTGGTGCAATTTCTGTTGTAGTTTGCACTTGCAGTGGCAGGATGGTCTTTGGGACTGACTCTAAATAAACTAATGATAAACTTTAAATTTAGCGTAAGAGAAGATCATGCTTATAAGCACAATCGTGTAACACGAGGACATTTTGTTAGCAGGGAGGGGCTTCACAGACTCGTCGACACTGCATGGTTGTAGACTCATCTGTGGGTTTAGCACTGTGCAGAAGTAAGGCTATCTACAGCAGATATGCAGCAGGGGGCGCTGTTTTCTTTTTGGGACATGTCAGTTCTCATTTGTGACTCTTAACACAGTAGTCTTGGCACTAAAACAGCAGACCAGAACCAGAGGCGGAACAAAGTATGGTTTCAGATTCAGATCCTCGACTAAAATCAACAGCGTGGAAATACTTTACCAGAGCAAATGAAATATGTGTAAGGCTGCCCTAAAGTTCAACAACAATACCAGCGCTGTGCTTCACCATCTAAAGCTACACAGCTTACTGCTAACGCTGTCAGCCCCAACAGAGTGGACTCGAAAGACGACAATTGGAGACTTCTCTAAAGGTCATATCACTCTCTCACACACATTGACAAGGGTTGGAAGTAATCTCCCGTGATTAATGGACTGGTCGACTACTTAGTGGGAATAATTGACAACCACTTAAATGCAGTAGTTGTCAATGCCCCATTTGTAGGACTTTTTGTTTGTTGGTTTTTGTATTTTCATGGGAATTTGTTGTACTTAAAGCAACCTGATGCTCTAAAGCCCATAAATGCTGCATGTGAAAATGTTTGAATTTGCCAATCTCTAGTTGTAGTTTCAAAAAGGGCACATTGAAACAGCAGTCAAATGTGACAGCTGAAATAGTTGAACATTGTCGGAATAATGAGATGTAAAACTACTCTTGTCCCAGAAACTTATTTAAAACCACTTCATGTTAATTCATTTGAGTAATACTCTCAATTAAAATAATGAAAACGGACTCATTATGACATAGCACAAAGTAGTTTTAATCCTGTCTGGGTGTACTGCTTGACGGCGGTACTGCTTGGCCCCCTGGTCTGGATAATTAAGCCGAGTACACTGCAGGCTGGAGTTTCTTTTTAAGCGTGCAGCAGGATGTGGCTGCTCCTCAGTGATGGGTGCTCTCGTAGCCGTCAGGCAGGGCATTAGTGTGAGGGTTGTGGAACAGAGAGTGGTTTCCATCGCCCCAGGGAAATTTCTAAAGGGGAAAGATCATTTCCTTGTTACTGGGAGTAAATCATGCTGAAAATGTGAGAGTGCGAGGGAAGGCCGAGACTCACCTTGGTGCGGATACGCAAGTGGGGATACGGCACAAATTCGGCCTGCTCATGTGAATGAGCCTGGCCCTTCATGTAAGCGTTGATCCAGCACACGGTGACACCAGGTATGGCCAGCACGAAGCTCATGACCCTCCAGGTCTTTGCTGTGTAAAAAAAAAATAAAAAGTGAAAGAGCAAGGCTGAAGCATAGAACACAGCCTGACAATATCTAATGGAACAATACAAAAAAAAAACTTTAAAGTGGCTGTGTCTTCATAAAACCCATATCGGTAATAAAACAGGCTGGTGCCAAAGTGCAGGATTGTGCAGGCTGGCTTCCAACTCTGCAGACATTTCACTTAAGGCAACGACTAAAGTAAACAGGACTTGGTGCAGCTGCTGCAAGTAGCAGCTCCGGATCTGGAGGCTTTGTCCAATTTTGGTTGCATTTGATCGAGCAAGTCGGTGAAGACACACTGACCTTTTCCCTCATGGCTTGAATGTGACGCTGCAGCCAGTGTGCGACGAGCCACCACGGCAACTGGAGACACAGACATCTGTAGAGGACACAAGAAACATATGCTCTTTGAGGTGTAGATATATGTGAGATATCACACCAGGATAGTGAAAATACACTTTAATGTCATGTATAAGAAAACTAAGTTCATGCTTATGTATATTTAATATTACAGGAGCCTTAATGAGCTTTTACTCTGAGCCAAAAACAGCTGAAATGTCACGTATAAGGAAACTGCATGCACTAGTTGAACAATATCTCTATCTAAGGGTTGAGGCGAGGCATACTGGTGTTGTGTATCAAGAGTTGTAATAACTCTTCTCAAACTCAAATACAAGAAAGTCAGGTGAGAACTTACTTTACTCAAAGCAGTTAATATTCCGTGTGTTTTGATCGCCTCCTGTTTTCCCGTCCAATCCACCTTTCACGCTTGTTTGTCCTTCAGTCTGTCCTGAGCTGAACTCCCTGTGTCAAACTCCTCCCCATTTCAATCTGTCCCTGCGCCAAGAAACAGTTTATATTTGGGCAAGTGCAAAAGGCCGGCTGATGTGTGACGAAGAGGGGGAGGAGGTGTGCTGGTGCTGTGGTGGATGTGGAGCATGCTTTTACAGAGGATAAAGAAAAGACAGAGGGCTGATAAAACCTTGTTAGTGGCCCACGTTCATGAAGAGATCGCCTTACAGGTCTGTTTGGCACAGTCAGTGAGTCTGAAGTCACTTTTGGGTTCGGTCAAAACAGTACACTGACTGATAAGATTGTCAAATATGAGCCTTTCATTGACGTTTATGTTTTCTGTTTAGCTGTGGCTGAGGGGGTAGAGCGGGCTTCCTCTAACGGTTCGATCCCAGTCTTCCCCATTGGCATGCCAAAGTGTCCTTGGGCAAGATAAGTGCTGCCCATAGATGCACTGTATGAATGGGTGAATGGTAAAAAAAACAGTAATGCGCTTTGAGTGGTCATCAAGAATATAATAGCACTATATAGATACAGACCATTATGTTTATCTTACAGAAATAAATATACAGAAAAGATGTGTATTTTGAAGAAATCTTTTTATTTTCTGAATTCAAATAGTATATATTTGGTTGTATATAGTTTATAGTCACTCATAATAAAGTTTAGCTTTAAACTGTCAATTAGTAAGCCTCAAATATAAGAAAAAAATATATATATATTGGCTGATAAATCTGGATGCAATTATTTGTACTCCTTACTGTCCCTATCAGTATCAGGCCCAAAAATCCAAATCAGCCAGTCTCTAAAACAACATCCACCAGATGGGGCAGTGTTGCTGTGAGTAAACAGTCTCAATGCTGCCTTGAGGGAACTTGGATGATCAGGACTCACTTCTGCAGATTGAGGGCTACCTGCTCCTTGGGAGTTTATTATTTTCGCTGCTGCAGTGACCCTTTTCAGTAATTATACACCCCCCAGACACCCTAGAAGAAGGCAAATACAACGGAAAGAAGAGAAAAATAATATATATAATAATAATTGTAATAATAATAATAATACAAATAAGTAAGGACAATTTAAATAAATATTAAAGTGAGTAAATAAACAAACATAACAGAGAAAGAAAATAAAAATAAAGAGGGGGTTACACATGATAAGTCAAAGGGGCTTGATTCGCTGTTACAGTTGGAACCACTCAATAATCAGACACCTAGTATAAAGGTATACATTAATACACATCCGCATGGTTACTTTGGCACACACAGTAGGTACATACATAAAAAAAAACATATACACCCACATGTAAAAATAAATAATTTGGTGCGGACAGAAACCGATGAATACCTTCACTAATGAAAGGTGAAGTAAACAAAATACAGGCTCATCGACAATATCACACGGGCAACAAACAAGTCTAAACATCCTGAGTTATAAAAGCATCACCCATTCCCAGTGCTGACACATAAACTGGACAGGGCAGCTAATTGAGAGGGAAAAAGTTGACTATAATTTTATGAGAATGACAGAGTGAGAGTGGATTCTATGAAGGGGGACAAAGTGTCTAAATGTTTGACGGGACTTGCATCTGTTATATCTGAGTTTCTCTTTTGTGTTTGTGTGATCTTCACACTTTTAGAATTGCCTCTGTCTGTGTCTGTCAGTCCATCTGTCTGTCTATCGTTCTGTCTGTGCTGATTCCGGCTGCAATGCAAACAGGAACCAGGGCCAGAAGTGATGTCAGCCAGTCATGCAAGCAGCCAGTCTGGATGTCTAGCACTTGTGTTATTGTGGGCAGATGTGAAACACCATCTCACTTTGATGGCTCTGTGCACAGACGTGCACTGGCAGACAGACAGAGGTACAATGTGCATGTGCAGCAGGTGTGCTGCTGGAGCTGCTGAGGCTGAAACTGAAACCTCAGGCCCTCCAACCATTTTGGCAGATTTTCTCATATGTAATAATTTATGTTTGTGCTGCAGTATAGGATAGTGAATCTAGTTATTTTGAAATTGGGAACACTGTGATGTGAGCTAGAAGGGAACAAACTGAGATCCCTGTATTATTCATGTCACTTATCCTTTGAGGATGCCGATGTACCCAAGAGCACATAACATGCAAACTCCACACAGAATGGCTCCTGTCAAATTGGGGTCTGAGCCATAGCTCTCCAAAAGTAATCATCTTCATCTCCCCCTGGTGGCTGGCTGCAGCATAGGTAATACACCCTGCCTCCTCCATGTCAGCAGATGGGACATCAGCCAAACCAAAAAGTCAAAGTACTTGTCAAAAATGTCTTAAAGATGGTTTCTGTCATTTTTCGGTTGTTCTTATCACACTGATGAAGTTTCAAGTGTTCATTTTTGCAGTAAGTTTGATTTTAATTAGTTATTTGATACTATAAAAACAGGGTGAAACATCATGATTGACAGCTGAGACTGACGATTGGTCCAGCGTGTGTATTGATGGGACTTAACTAAAGTTGCTCCACACCCCGATCACGACTGCACAGTCTGGCTCCAAATGTGCAAGATGTCCGCACTCGTATCAGTGTATGGTCTGAACCAGGCCTTCTTGCTGTCAGGCCGCAGTGCTAACCACCGCCATTTCTTTTAACTCTACTCGTCTCCTTATAACTGTAAAATGTAAAGTGATGATGTACAGCTTTCCTCTATTTTTCATGACATCCACCCCTCCAGTGTCCACACCTTCGTCCTGAGCTGACTTTCTCTCCAGTGTTGAACACAGCAGCTCTTTTGTCGCCAGGATGACGGGCGGCCTCGTGCAGAACGAACGGATTCAACAGGTTTGAACCGGATGAGGAGCAGCACTTCCATCAGTGGGTGAGTTTATACGCACACAGCAGCCAGAGGAAATGTCGTAGACTCAACACAGCAGAGTGCAGACACGGAGTGATGTGCAAATAAAAAGCAATCACAAATTAAATACAGGTTTATTTTTTTCAAAAGTATTATGGTTTGCTTTTCCTGACTGTTTCTTCTATGATGCCACTTATGCATATTTCTTCTTCCAGAAAAAAAGGTATTTAAATCATCCATTAATTGATAAAAGTAAGACTGGGTTCATGTGGGGTTTCTCTCTGCAGCATCCCTTAACACCCACACTACCCTGTCTGTATACACCTGACGCCATGAGAGAGACAACTGTTGACTGTGTGCAATGCAGTAAGTGTGTGTGATGTTGGACGGGGGTGAAAGCAGCCTGTGCCAGTCGCAACAGTCTGTCCCGTCTCTCCCCTTGTAAGACTGTGCGGCTCTCACTTCTCTGGGCACCTCACCATATTCCTGCGTTCACTTCAGAGGAGCTCACATCTCAGCGCTTTGTTGAATTTGTACTGCGGCGTCATGGCAACCATTCTTCTGGCGCTTTGAAATCACTGGGATTACAGTCGATGTGTTTGTATTTTTTCATTTTGCCTTTGGAAAGCAGAGTCATGGTTTCTTTTCACAAGACAGTGTTTAACTGGAACCATAATAATAAATCAATTTATTAAAATAATTTACATCAGAAGTTATTTTAGAATCATTCATGAGTTTGAATGATCCAAAGCAAACTGACTTCCTGAATGAGTCAATTTCATGATATCGTTAAGACCAAAATTATCTTTGGCTCCAACATTAATTCATTGTAAGTGGATTTCAGCCCTCACCACCCTCTGACTTGACCGAATGCAACAATTTCAATAGCAGTAATACAACTAGAATACCTCCACCAAGGCCCAACAGTCCCTTTTATGAAACCACATTCAAATTCACTAAATCCAGATTTCTACTAGATCTGCTCCAAATTGCCCACACTCATTGACATAAGTCCCCTCTACATTAAGTTTCATGAACTATAATCTGAGAAACCAATGAAAATGTTGAAAAACGCAGCATCTCACAATGCTAAAGTAAAATAATATTTCTGGATCGGCCCTCTGATCCGCACTTAAATGTTACGTGTTCTTTCCTGACCTTTACCACATCTTTTTACCAAGTTTCATGGTAATCTGTCGGTAATCTGTCGGTTTTTGTGTAATTGTGCTAACTATCATAAAAGCAAACAAACACAGATGAAAACCTCCTTGGCAGATACATTTGTGAAATGTAATGTTATAATTAAACAAGATCAGTATAAATTGTTATATCTGACATGTTTTGGCCTCGATAGTCAATATGTGGAACGCTTGAGACCCCACCGTATAATGATGTCTCCCACTTTCACCTCTCTCCTTATTGTTGTTGCACTCCATAGGAGTTAAAATGTAGCCACTCTGTTAGTAATTTAACAATTTCACTCGCGAGCTAAAATATGTAGATATTTCTGTCATTTAATTTGTGTAACATGAGTCAACTTATAAACACTAATGACCAAATAATTGTATTATTTGCCTCTTTCCTCAGAGATCACCACCAAAGATGTCCACGGTCTTTTCATCAAAACACACACACACACACAGACACACACACAGACACACAGACACACACACAGACACACACACACACACACACACAATGTGAGACTCCAGCAGTTGCACTAACACCTAACACCTGCATAAAGCTTTTCTCCTGCATGATCGCTCTGCAGCATTTTGGATATGCTACATGGACCTGAAGGCTAAACATTAACCAGGAGGTGGCCCACAGTCTCTTACAACAGCATTAAACCTGCAATAAACACTGATGCTCCAAAAACAAACAAAACAAATGACCAGGGAATTCAAAATTAAATCCAAATACCAGTATGAAGCTTTTTTTCTCCAGGATGAGCCTGTTTGGAGATTCACTTGACGTGCAGAGGTTATGAATGTTTCCAACCTCCTGATGAAAATGACATGATACAAAGCGTGGAAGCCATTTATATTCATATTTACACCTGTGGTTCACTGAGGTTAATCATAAATGTAATTAAGGAAGTTAAGATGAAGGTACTTTATTAGAGTCTGTGTTCCTGTGCACTGCCCAGGCTGTGTTTATTTTCCTATTTGTGGTTTCCAACTCTCTGGGGAACATTTTGGTTTATTGTAAGTGAAAATGGAACATTGGAGTCTATTTCAACAGCAACCGGTGAACTGTATTCAGCTGTATATGACATCTAACTGGGTAATTTAGTGTAAGAACAGATGAAAACCAACCTCACTGAGGCGCAAGTGTAGGAAATAGTCCCTAAAAGAAAAAGAAAAATAGATATGTGGCACCATTGCTCTAAAGTAATACTGTATAAACATACAGCTTGGCTCCAAATAGTATCGGTTGACGATAAAACAGTTAATCCCAATATATACCAGAAAAGAAAATGATCACCTTTATTCGCTGTATAGCTTAATAGGAGCTCACCTGTCCAATCAGCGCCCCCGCTTTGAAAAAAGCATCATCCGATGTTTAGAATAAACCACTTTACCTCATAGTCTCCCTCATGATTGCATCTAAATTGCCTGATTAAAAGTATGCCTATGTAATTGTTTGTCCTTGGAGCAGATGTATTTCATGCCTCAAATGCAAATATATCCATGTGCAAATAGCTTGGGTCAATTTGCACGTGAATGTATTTGAGACACACTAATAAGAGGGTCTGGGCAGTTGTAATGTTAATCATCAAAGCTGACATTGTGGCACAAACTGTAACTATTACCTCCGCCAAGGAGCTTTTGTTTTCATCTGTGTCCGTTTGTTGGTTAGCAATACTGAGCAGATTTTCACCAAACTTGGTAGAAGGATGGGGAATGGGTCAGGAAAGAATCCACTACATTTTGGTGCGGATCCAGGTCGGGGGGTGGATCTTAGTTTTAACTTTAACATTGCGAGAGAATGCATTTTTCTATATTTTGCTGGTTTCTCAGAGAATAATTCATGGATCTTGATGTTTAGGGGACGAGGAAGTATGAGTGCATCTGATTTGGAAGAGATAAATGTGGTTTCATAAGGGGACGTATTGAGTGCTGTTTTAGTTGGTAATCGAGTCATTATCTACCATAAGCTATATGTAGTCACATCTGTAAGTTTACCAACAGGATAACTCCATGTTAGTTTATGTTAACATAATCCTGGCTCTTCCTAAACCCTCTACCAGTAACCAGCCTGTGTCAGTTCAGGACAGCTTTTCTCCTCCTCTTTCTTTCTTAAAGGACACATGAGGACAGGAC